>NC_054700.1:14487603-14586845 GCF_016097555.1 Gigantopelta aegis | reverse complement strand
TACTGTTTCACTGCTCTCAGAGTTGGAATGCACCTCTACTCATATAGTTGTGCAAAGTATTAAAATTAGCTGTTGCTAGTAATAATGTAATAGTAAACAACTTATTATAGCGGCAACTATGTTTTGTGTTATGCACTAGTAAAACAAAAATTAATAGAGACATGGTTTTAGTCATCAGAAAAAGAGAAGAAAAAGAAGAAGAAAAGACAACAACAAAAAACCAGACATAATTTTTTTTTTTTAAATTAGCTACTCCTGCCAAATCCCCTCCCCACAAAAATAACCCCAACAAACCCGACACAACTTGCAAACCAGTTACGGCAGTATCATCACATCTTGGTAGTTTCTTAAAATGTCCTACCATTGTTTGATTGTACTCGAGTACGCCAGTATGTTTTGGAAGCTCTCCACAGAAGCTCAGGAAGTTTTCTCCTACTTCCTGGTGCGGGATTAGATAGGGCTGCCAATACAAATCACCATCTTGTTTCTGTAGTGGCAAATCTCGAATGAATCCCGTGTGCTTTGGCTCCAAGATAGGCTACTGTTAGCCAATTTATTTCCGTGAATTGTTCTCGGCAAAGTGGATATACGCTTTAGAGTTTTGAGGAGAGTAATTGTATGTTCACACATCAAAAGGTTTTTTTTTGTTTTTGTTTTTTTAACACTGTGGTTGATGTTGTTTTATTTATCGTAACGGCAGATAGAGGAATGATAACAAAAAGTACATGTACTTACAAAAGGTAGGTTATATAATGTAAGTGGCAAAATGTGTAAATAAAGAAATACATGAGTGGTAATTAGATACCATTTATCTTACAATTTGTTTCAAAACATATCTAATACATTTTTAAACACAGAGTTGTAAATTAATTGGTATGAGACACAAATGTAGTATTCTGTTTTATTTGCATAATATCATAAAAAATCAGGTTTTAAAACATTTAAAAATGTATTTTCAACAGCAACACCTTTAGGTTAACTTATATGTCATAGAGCAATCAATTGCATTTGTGTCTATTTCATTGGATGGTATGGCTGTGGTGACTAGGTAATGTATGATGTTGTCACAGGTATGTGAGAACCAGAAATTATATCATCCATGTTTAGATTGCAAACTGGGGGCAGGATTTAGCTCAGTCGGTTGAGTGCTCACTTGAGGTGTTTGTGTTGCAGGATCGAACCACCTTGGTGGATCCATTCAGCTAATTGTTTTTTGTCTTCTTCCAACCAGTGCACCACAACTGGTTAAAGGCCGTGGTATGTGCTTTCCTGTTTGTGGGAAAGTGCATATAAAAGATCCCTTGAAGTGGCATAGGAAGGTGCCAAAAAGTGGGGGGGGGGGGGGGGGGGGGGGGGGGGGGGCACACTTTTATATTTACACACTTTTACAAGATTATAAAGCAAAATATCTAAAAAGTGTGTGTGTGGGAGGAGGGTGGGGGGGGGGGCACATACTGTTATAATTTGGTGAGATTTTTGTATATTGTAGCTGATTTAATATGTGTCTGTTCATTGGTCACATTTCATTCATTCCTTTCATTTCAACTTATTTTCATGGTTTTATCCAATTAAGGTTCAAGCACACTGTCCTTGGCACACACCTCAAGATATTTGGGCTGCCTGTCCAGGACAGAGGGTTAGTTGTTAGTTGGTTAGTGGTTAGTGAGAGAGAAGAGGGTGTAGTGGCCTTACACCTACCTACTGAGCTCTTAAGAACTCGCTCTGTAGTCCGATGGCTTAACCACTGCGCCACCGAGGCTGGTCATTGGTCGCAATGAACTGAAATGTCCATTCAAATAACCGGTTAAACCATTACATGATTATTTCTCAGGGAACAATTATGATTTTCATTTCCTCAGTTGTCTGACGCCATATAACCATAAATAAAATGTGTTGAGTGCATCGTTAAATAAAATATTTCCTTCCTTGTTTAAGGGTATTTCCCAGTTTCAATCTCACAGACTCTTGTTTCACTCTACTGTAACTTTAGGGGGTGGGATGTAGTCCAGTGGTAAGGCACTCACTCGATGTGTGGTTGGTGTGGGATCGATCCCCGTCTGTGGGCTCATTGCGCTATTTCTCGCTCCAGCCAGTGCACCACGACTGGTACATCAAAGACCGTGGTATGTGTTATCTTGGCTATGAGATAGTGCATATAAAAGATCCCTTGCTGCATTAGGAAAAATGTAGCGGGTTTCCTCTGATGACAACTTGTCAGAATTACCAAATGTTTGACATCCAATAGCCGATGATGAATAATAATTATTCAATGTGCTCTAGTGGTTTCGTTAAACAAAACAAACTTCTTCTTCTACTGTATATAACTTTCAAAGCCAAGAAACTTATCTCAAAAAACACCTTAAAACATATCAGTCTGTGTTGTATCATTTCCCCCATTTTTTTCACACATTACTGTAAGAAACATAATCCAAGGAGCTCTGGGAAGACTTTATATTTTTTTAATTACCACTCGAAGTGGGAGATTGATGACACTAAATGTGATTTGCACGGTGTGTAGTTGTGCTATCTCGTTGATAGATGTGCCAGGCATGTCTTCACCTCGGCCGGTCAGATTACCCGCGGTGCAATTATCCAGATAAACAGTGGCAAGCGGTTCTAGTGTCGTAATCTCTTTATCCTCTTTATAGTACCACACCCAGCTAAACGGTTTATTTACCTTCTGCTTAGATGACCAGTGGACTGTGCACCCTGTTGCAGCTCCACAGAATGGACTGTGAGCCCTGTTGCAGCTCCACAGAATGGACTGTGCGCCCTGTTGCAGCTCCACAGAATGGACTGTGAGCCCTGTTGCAGCTCCACAGAATGGACTGTGCACCCTGTTGCAGCTCCACAGAATGGACTGTGCACCCTGTTGCAGCTCCACAGAATGGACTGTGTACCCTTCGTATGAAAATAACGATAGAGGTTGCATTGGACGTAGACCAGCTGTAAAGTGCTCGCTTGATGCACGGTCGGTCTAGGATTGATCCCCGTCGGTGAGTTTCCATTGGGATATTTCTCGTTCCAGCCAGTGCACCATGACTAGTATAGCAAAGGCCGTGGTATGTGCTGTTCTTTCTGTGAGATGGTGCTGATAAAAGTTCCCGATCGGGGACATAAGCTATGATAGCCCAGTGGTAAAGGACTTGCTTGAAGCACAATCAGTCTGGGATCGATCCCTGTCGGTGGCCCATTGGGCTATTTCTCATTCCAGCCAGTGCACCACAACTGGTGTATCAAATGTTGTGGTATGTGCTATCCTGTCTGTGAGAGGGTGCATATAAAAGATGGCTTGCTACTAATGAAAAAATGTAGCAGGTTTTCTCTTTAAGACTTTATGTCAAAATTACCAAATGGTTGATATCCAATAGCTGATGATTATTAAATCAATGTGCTCTAGTGGTGTCGTTAAACAAAAAAAATTCTTCTCTGGTTAAACAATAACAACAACTTTAACTTTAACTTTGTACCAAATCAGAAAGTTATGTTTCAAGTTTTTAGGAAGGAAGGAAATGTTTTATTTAATGACACACTCAACACATTTTATTTATGGTTATATGACGTCGGAAATATGGTCAAGGACCACACAGATATTGAGGGAGAAAACCTGCTGTCGCCACTCCAATTAACAGCAAGGGATCTTTTATATGCACCATCCCACAGACAGGACAGTACATACCACAGCCTTTGTTACACCAATTGTGTAGCACCGGCTGGAACGAGAAATAGTCCAATGGGGCCACCAATGGGGATCGATCCTAAACTGACTGCGCATCAAGCGAGTGCTTTACTATTGAGCTACGTCCAGACCCTTCTGGCTCTGATTGGTAGTAATATATGACATTGATTACTTATGCAAATACTGTTAATACTATTTAATTGTTTTGAAGTATTGTGTATACTGCAAAAGAACTAAGGTTATAAACCAGAGCAGGGTATTCCAAAAATGTGTCCCTCTGTCCCACCCCTGTCGTACACACACAGACAGACAGATCACTGACATGTGTCCCTCTGTCCCGCCCCTGTCCTACACACACAGACAGACAGATCACTGACATGTGTCCCTCTGTCCTACCCTGTCATACACAGAGACAGACAGATCACCAACACATGTCCCTCTGTCCCACCCCTGTCCTACACACAGAGACAGACAGATCACCAACATGTGTCCCTGTGTCCCGCCCCTGTTGTACACACAGAGACAGATCACCGACATCTGTCCCTCTGTCCCGCCCCTGTCATAGACACAGAGACAGACAGATCACCGACATGTGTCCCTCTGTCCCACCCTGTCATACACACAGAGACAGACAGATCCTGACATGTGTCCCTCTGTCCCACCCCTGTTGTACACACAGAGACAGACAGATCCTGACATGTGTCCCTCTGTCCCACCCCTGTTGTACACACAGAGACAGACAGATCACCAACATGTGTCCCTGTGTCCCACCCCTGTTGTACACACAGAGACAGACAGATCACCAACATGTGTCCCTGTGTCCCGCCCCTGTCGTACACACAGAGACAGACAGATCACCAACATGTGTCCCTGTGTCCCGCCCTGTCATACACAGAGACAGATAGATCACCAACATGTGTCCCGCTGTCCCACCCCTGTCATACACACAGAGACAGACAGATCACCAACATGTGTCCCTGTGTCCCGCCCCTGTCATACACACAGAGACAGACAGATCACTGACATGTGTCCCTCTGTCCCACCCCTGTCGTACACACAGAGACAGATCACTGACATGTGTCCCTCTGTCCCACCCGTCGTATACACAGAGAAAGACAGATCACTGACATGTGTCCCTCTGTCCCGCCCCTGTCATACACAGAAAGAGAGACAAATAACTAACATGTGTCCTCTGTCCCACCTCTGTCGTACACACAGAGAGAGAAAGATCACAGACAGATGTCCCTCTGTCCCGCCACCAAGACAAAGCTGTCGGGTGTTTGTGTGATGTTGTGTTTGTCATGTAAAGATGCACAAAGCTGCACAAAGCGAGTGCACACGATGATAATCCAGGCAGGTCCTGTGAAGAGATCCATGCCACACAAAGCGCGCAGAGATCAAAGATGTAATAGAGAGAGAGGTGGGTTTTTTAGGATGTGCTGTGTTTGTTAACAGATCTACGTACGACAACCTGCATGCGGCTAGAATCGACAAGACGCGGCCACTCGATAAACTGATGATTGTGGAGATAAAGCATGCAGCTGTATAGATCTAGGTGCATTTTTTAGGAAGGAAAAAGGGATAGGGGTATGGGGAGCAGTCAATGGGGTGGACGATCAGAATTAATGTTCACAAACTGACGATTCCATAGATAAAGCATGCAGGTGTATAGATCTAGTAACATTTATTAGGGAGGAGAAGGAATGTTTACCAGGGAGGGGAAGAGATGGGTGTTGGGAGTAGTAAATGGGGTGGGTGATCAGAATTATATATATAGAATGATGATTGCAGAGATAAAGCATGCAGGAATATAGATCTAGGTGCATTTACTCGGAAGAAAAAAAGGGATACGGATGTGGGGGTTGATTAGATTTAATGTTAACAAACTGATGATTGCAGAGATAAACATGGTGTATAGATCTTAGTGCATTTACTAGGGAAGCAAAGAGATGTTTACCAGGGAGGGGAAGGGATGTTTACCAGGGAGGGTAAGGGATATTTACCAGGGGGGGGGGGGAAGGGATAGGGGTGTGCAGAGTAGTAGATGAGATGGGTGGTCAGAATTAACATCCCTGACAGGACTGTATGGCATCATCAGTTTGGAAGAAAGGAAATGTTTTTATTTAACGACGCACTAAACACATTTTATTTATGGTTATATGGCATCAGACATATGGTTAAGGACCACACAGATATTGAGAGAGCAAACCCGCTGTCGCCACTTCATGGGCTACTCTTTTTGATTAGCAACAAGGGATCTTTTATATGTACCATCCCACAGACAGGATAGTACATACCAATGTCTTTGTTACACCAGTTGTGGAGCACTGGCTGGAACGAGAAATAGTCCACTGACGGGGACATCAGTTTAGCTATGTGTACAATAAATATAACCTTTCTTAGAGAAATTTATTTACCTCATTTCTCTAAATAACAAATGCTATTTTTGTTTTAAATATAATATAAACCCACGGGAGTCGGGACCAAGTAAAACATCTGGTTTTAAAGGGACAGACCCTAGTTTCAACCCGTGAAAATTAACACTAAGTTTAGTTAATCTACAAAACTGTAACACATTTGGATAAAGCTACAATTGAGTGAAACATGAGTCTGTGACTTTGAAATGGTGAATTACCCTCTAAAACAGACTAAAACTCGACTCCATAACTGTTACTTCTCATACGCACGTGCATTTTTTAAAATATGAGAAATACATTTTGTGGTATTAAAAACACCAGGATGATCAAAAACGCTTCAAATGTATGGAAATTGATAATCTAAACAATAAAATCTAAGTGAAATATAATTTAAGTTATGAAAAACGGTTATAATAGTAGAAAAATATGCGTTAGTGTTTAAAAACTAGGGTATGTTCCTTTAAGTGGTATCTGATTTAGATAAGTTATATTCTGTACTGACATTTAAAAAGGGACCATAATAAATATAGAGGGGTTTCATTGTACTACAATGTTTTGTTTTTGTTTAACGACACCACTAGAGCACATTGATTAATTAATCATTGGCTATTGGATGTCGTCAAACATATGGTCATTATGACTCAAAGGAAAACCGCTACATTTTTTCTTAATGTAGCAAGGGATCTTTTATATGCACTTTCCCACATACAAGAAAGCACATACCATGGCCTTTGACCAGTTGTGGTGCACTGGTTAGAACAAAAAAAAAAAAACCCAATTAGTTGATAGGATCCACTGAGGTCATTCGATCCTGCGACGAAAGCACCTCATGCGAACACTCAACCCACTGAACTAAATCCCGCCCCTCACCTTTACAAAGTAAAAAGACAAGATAAATAGAGGTTATTACCAGAGTGTTTTTCGGTATCGTCAGTATCATATATTAGGAATAAAAACTGTATTATGCAAACCTCTGGCAAGCAGAATCCAGGACATTTGCCCCCCAGGACATTTGCCCCCCAGTCCAAAAATGGATAGGTGGACATTTGCCCCCCAGTCGAAATGATGGCTAGGACATTTGCCCCCCAGTATAAAAATTGGTTTAATTAACAACTTAAATTACTAACCCTAACCGTAACCCTAACCCTAACCCTAACCCTAACCCTAACCCATGTGCTTTCTAATGTGCTTTTTCAACATGTGCTCAAAATGAAAATAAAGTTGTTCACAATATTTAGTGTTTTTGTTTCATTTTATCAATATAGTAGATAGCAAATGTCCTAGCCAACATTTCTACTGGGGGGGCAAATGTCCTAGCCAACATTTCTACTGGGGGGGCAAATGTCCTAGCCAACATTTCTACTGGGGGGGCAAATGTCCTAGCCAACATTTCTACTGGGGGGGCAAATGTCCTAGCCATCATTTCTACTGGGGGGGCAAATGTCCTAGCCAACATTTCTACTGGGGGGGCAAATGTCCTAGCCATCATTTCGACTGGGGGGCAAATGTCCACCTATCCATTTTTGGACTGGGGGGCAAATGTCCGTATTCCAGCAAGCATAATACATTATTTTTATTCCTAATATATGATATTGACGATACTGAAATACACAAGGGTAATAATCTCTTTATCATATAAGCTCACGCTTAATACAATGTGTTTTTGTAAACTGTACACGCAACTTTAATTCCAGCTCGCCATTACTAGATATTCAAATGACGTAAGAATATGTGGCGCGGTGTATTTTTGAATGGAAATGACGTCAAACTCGAATGACGTCATTTTGGATGTCCTTACATCCAAATAAAGTTATGCCTAACGTTTTTGTTTTCTGAACGCTGGACAGCTTTCAGTGTCAAATTGCCATTGAAATGTTTTTATTTGGTGACTATGAATGCATATGTCAATCATGGAGTGTCACCCAAGTACGTTTGCTTAAATGTCAATAAACCTAGTTCCGAGACCTCGACTAATTTACATCTAATTTGCAAAGTTATTAAATTCTTAAAGTATGTGATCTGAAAAATATCACATACTTTGATTGCACTGAAAATGTAAGATATTATATGATAAATGTAAATATTACTTTTCTGATGGTGGCAGCAATGCATGGTATGAACATTTGCATTAAAGTTTTACACTGTTTTGCATTTAGGTCAGTGTCTCATAAATGTTCATCACAGTGCAATAAAAATAACATTTAATTCCGTGTGTGTGATTCAACCATTTGATGCCAAAGCGTGTTTGTTGTAAGGTTGACCAAATGAATTGTAAGACTTGGTGTGGGTTTTTTTAATTTTGTATCTAAGTAACACTTTCTAGGGGTGGAGTGGGTGTTTAAACAGTGACTGTTTGGACACACCATGGATCACAGTGCGTGTGTGAGGAAAGCTGGGATGGCCCGGTCAAGTGACACCACTGTCTATTGACACCAGACAATTCCGTTTGTCATTAGATTACCAATAGATACAGGAATAGATCATAATGGAATCAAGCCATCGGTCTTGAGTCCTAGACACAGCACATCTGTGATTTGAATCATGAAGGGGGCGAAACGTACCCCAGTGGTAAAGCGCTCGCTTGATGCGTGGTCAGTTTGGGATCGATCCCCACCAGTGGGCCCATTGGGCTATTTCTCGCTCCAGCCAGTGCACTATGACTGGTACATCAAAGGCTGTGGTATGTGCTATCCTGTCTATGAGGTGGTGCATATAGGGGCGGGACGTAGCCCAGTGGTAAAGCACTCGCTCGATGCATGGTCGGTCTGGGATCAATCCCCATTGGTGGGTACATTGGGCTATTTCTCGTTCCAGCCAGTGCACCACAACTGGTACATCAAGGGCCGTGATATGTGCTATCCTGTCTATGGGGTGGTGCATATTAAAGATCCCTTGCTACTAATCGAAAAGAGTAGCCCATGACAGTGGGTTTCCTCCTTCAATATCTGTGTGGTCCTTAACCATATGTCTGACGCTATATAACCGTAAATAAAATGTGTTGAGTGCATCGTTTAATAAAAGCATTTCCTTCCTTTCTTGAATCATGAAAGAAAAAAAACCCCTCAAAAGTAATGTCTGTGTAATGGCATCAGTTTTATTTTTATCAAACGGCCTTGGTGGCGCAGTGGTTAAGCCATCTGACTATAGGCTAGTAGGTACAGGGTTCACAGCCCAGTACCAGCTCCAACCCAGAGCAAGTTCTTAAGGGCTCAATGAGTAGGTGTAAGGCCACTACACCCTCTTCTCTCTAACTAACCAACTAACAACTAACCTACTGTCCTGGACAGGAAGCCCAGATAGCTGAGGTGTGTGCCCAGGACAGCGTGCTTGAACCTTAATTGGATATAAGCACGAAAATAAGTTGAAATGAAAAATTTGACACGTAGTCATCAGAGGAAACCTGCCCATTTTTCCTAACACAGCAAAGTATCTTTTATATGCACTTTCCCACAGACAGAAAAACACATACCACAGCCTTTGACCAGTTGTGGTGCAATGGTTGGAACGAGAAAAAACCTAATCAGTTGAATGGATCCACCGAGGTGGTTTGAACCTGTGACACAAGCACCTCAAGCGAGTACTCAACTGACTGGATTGCACAGAAAAGGTGAATATATTTGATACCGAAATAAGGGGCATATTTAAACTGAAATCAGAATGCACATCCTAGTTCATATGCAATGGCATTTTGCCTCCAAATGTCATTTTACGTCATAACAAGAAAAGCCCGGCAAACTTCGATGACATACTGTGGGAAAAAAAAGAAAAAAAGTTGATGCACGAGGATCAAGATTGACACACACACTGACCAGAGACCAGAAATTTATTTTGTGTGGCCTAATAAAGACTTCACCTTAACAATCACACAATTTGTGTCAGTGATATAATTTGCGATCAGTATAAATGACAAATCGGTTAACCAGTGTCACTAAAGGTGTCAGTCATTAATAAACGCTTTGAACTCATAAATCACAAGTTTATTTTTACACATGGCTCTAAATTAAAGGGACATTCCTGAGTTTGCTGCATTGTAAGATTTTTTCGACTAATAAAATATTTCTATGATTAAACTTACATATTAAATATATTTTCTTGTTTTTTATATCAGTGTATGTATATTCAATGTGTTTCTGGTCGTCTTAATATTTGTAAGAAGCCCAAACTGGATTTTGTCTTTAAATAATTTTGTACATACGAAAAAACATATTTTAGGAAATAAAATGAAATTTAACCTAGTACATAATTATATTAGAACGATCAGAAACACGTTTAATATACAGCCACTAATATTTTATGCAGAAAAATATATTTGATATGTAATTACAATTGTTAAAAAGTCTGTTAGTCGATAACCGCTTAAAAATTGCAGCAAACTCAGGAATGTCCGTTTAAATATGTCAGTTGGCCTGCGTAATTCTCAATAGGGCAGTTGTGTACCACTGACAGTTTACTGGAAAAACTGAGTTTTCCCAAATAATCTTTAGCCATATGCTATGTTTGTTATTGACACATATTTGTGCTCTGCTATATTGGTATTATAACCATAATAACTGGTGGGTTATTTTTTTACGACAAATTTAACGTTGGTGAACAGAAAATGATTCCTCAAGCTAAATTAAGCAGCATACATAAAAACAGTTTTATCAGACAATCAACCTGGTTGAAATTTTTTTGACTTATCTCTAAACCATTGGGGGCAGAACATAGCACAGTGGTAAAGTGCTTGCCTCATAAGCTGTCAGTCTAGGATAGATCCAGTGTCGGTGGGCCCATTGGGCTATTTCTTGTTACAGCTGGTGTACCATGACTGGTATATCAAAGGCTGTGGTATGTGCTATCCTGTCTGTGGGATGGTGCATATAAAAGATTAATTTCTTCTAATGGGAAAATGTAGCAGGTTTCTTCTTTAAGACTATGTGTCAAAAATACCAAATGTTTGACATCCAATAGGCAATGGTTAATAAATCAATGTGCTCTAGTGGTGTTGTTAAATAAAATAAACTTTAACTTTAACAATAGTATTGCTGCTATACTTAAAGAGCAAATGTGGAAGTCAAGGTGTTCTAATACCATTTCAGTTCCATCAGACAAAGTGAAAATGTAGCAGGTTTCTGAATTACAGGTGTGTAGCACGGATAGCCACAAGAGGCAAGAACATGTTGCAGATGGAGAGACAAGGACTGGAATGTGGAGGTGGACAGTGAAAGAAGTTGAAAGATAGGAGGAGTGTCCAGATCAGGAAGAAATGAGATGGAATTCAAAGGAAAGAAAGCACAAGAGGGCAATGGGATAAAATATATATATATATATATATATGTATATATATATATATATATATATATATATATATATATATATATATATATATATGTATATATATATGTATATATATATGTATATATATATATATATATATATATATATATATATATGTATATATATATATACATATATATACACACACACATACACACACATATATCACTAAGTAGTTTTGCTGCATGTCTTGGTAGATTAGTCAAAACAGGATGGAGATCTAGTTAAAATTCATGACATGCACATGGACATGGATGAATATTTCATAGCCCGAGGAGTTAGTGACAGTTGACTTGGTAAACAACATCAAAGTGATGCATATACGTGCAGAGTTCACTGACCCATGAAAGATGAACCCAAACTGAAACTTATCTATATACGTACACTTACTTCTGAATAACCCTTAAAAAGAGGGGTGGGTGGGTGAGTGGGTGGGGAGGGATTTCATTTCAGGACTTGGTATCGGTGAAATAGCTTGTTTAAAGGTAAAGTTTGTTTTGTTTAACAACACCACAAGAGCACAATGATTTATTATAGCAAGGCAAACAAAACAAAATTTAAGTTTTGAAGTGTGTGATGTTTCTTTGATACAACACAAGCATAACTGAAGCAAACATTTAAAAAAAAAAAAATTTTATAAAATAAAAGTAATTTTTTTCACTCTTTTTAAAACCACTTCCACTTTTATACATAGAGATTATTATACAAGGTTGTGTGTCGTACTGATTTTACGAAACTCGTGTCAGGATTTTTGTATTGCCCGAGCGAGAGAGAGAGGGTAATACATAAATCCTGACACGAGTTTCGTAAAATGAATATGATACACACATGAGTGTAATAATTTCTTTATTATCCATATTATTATTGTAATTTTTTTATGAATAACAAGGGCCGTCTCAAAATGTTTCAACCACAACTAGAAGGAGACGATGAAATGATGTCATATTTGACATACACAGTCTGGGCTAGGACTAGAAGCAACGTCATGTTATGACATCGCTTCCCACAATTACGTCATTACACTTGTTATTACACGTGTGCTTTGTATGACTATTATTAACCCGGTTATGTTGAACCATATGGATAATACAACATATTAATGATATATCATGATATCAAACAATATATAATATAATAAGTGGTTTGCTTGCAAATTAAGTGTTCACCAATGATTCATAATCTAAGCATGGGCCGTTAAATTAATGACAAGCAATAATTTGATCATTTGTAATTTAATTAAACATTTTTCAATACATAATTTATTTAAACTATGCATTTTAATCATGAAACATTAAATGCACCATTTTAACAAGAGTATATTCAAAATTACAATCACCTCCAGTTCAAAATAAAACGTAGAATATATCATACAAACAGCAAATTGATGCAGTGTAATTTATATGAAACTGATCAATGCACTTTTTGTTGAGACACAAAAGAGACATTAATTCATTTAGTTGTTGAACGTCAGTTTGTTCGAACTGGTTGGTTTGGATCTTTTGAGGCACTGAAAACAAAATGTAATATGACTACCGGTATATCTTATAGAACTGATACTCTTTTGTTCGGCATTTTTATTAATTTTCCAAAATCTGACATTATTAACTTGTGTTTATTGTTAATAAAACAATATATATACAAATATGTAGAATGAAAAAAGTATTACCAAATCTGAAAACATGTTTAGAACATTTTAAGTTTCATAAACAAAACAGAATTATATTAATTATATTTATACCCTCCCGCAAAGGCTTCTAGAATAAGACAAAGATGGGAAAATATTGATCAGGCTTTATTTTCATCTGTAAGTTTATATAATATTCATGAATATATATTTTGTTTTAATGTGACAATCATAATTTTGTGTAGATGTACTGTATATATTTAAATATGTGATTGCAAGATCGAATAAAAAAAAAAAAAAGTATATCAATTTTGTAATTATGTTTATAAACCTCTTGTTTTTAATAAAAGTTATTTTAAATTTGAAACAGGAGAAAATAAAATTTCACATATAATACTTATCTGAACCACAAGAAAATATTTTATGATTAGATTTTTATGTCTTTCCTACTGACTACAAGAAATATATTAAATTGCTCACAAACTACAATTTCCACACAATTTATTTCCATATTTATGATGGTCATAATAAGCTATAATATCCATATTTGTAATGACACATAAATAGTTCAGACAATTTCTAAGGTGCTAACATTGCAGAGGTGGATCTAGGGGGGCCCAGCCCCCCCCCCCCTAAATTTTGTGATAGTTATAATTTTATTATATATTAATTTTTATTTATTTACAATCCTCCTTCAAACCTCCCCCAAAGTTCTCTTGGCATTCCGCCTCAAGTCATTGGCCCCCCACCCCCATAATGGATTTTCTGGATCTGCCACTACACTGGATGTCTACAGTGCAGCCTGTCTGTGTTTGTATTGCTATTTATTAATCATCGGCTATTGCCAGTATTGGATGTCAAACATTTGGTCATTCTGACATATACCCGGTAGTCTTAGAGAAGAAACCTGCTATATTTTTTCCATTAGTAGCAAGGGATGTTTTATATGCATCATTCCATAGACAGGATAGTACATACCACACCCTTTGATATACCAGTCATGCTGGAAAGAGAAACAGACCGATGAGTTCACCGACGAGGATTGATTCTAGACTCCTAGACTGACAGGGCATCAAATGATCCCTTTACCACTGGGCTACGTCCCGCCCCTAAAAAGTCTAATAAAATGCAACACATATTTTATTTACACCATCCCATTGACAGAGCAGCACTTACCACACCCTTTGATGTACTAGTTGTGGTACACTGGCCAGAACGAGAAATAGCCTAATATGGCTACTGACGGGGATCGATCCTAGACTGACCGTGCATCAAGTGAGCCATTTACCACCTGACTACGTCCACGCCCCACCCCCCCTATAAAATTTTAATAATGCAATAACATATACACAAAGCATCATAAAAGAAAAATATGACGTAATTTAAATATTATAATAATGCTACGCATATACATTAAGCATCATAAAAGAAAATCACGACATAATTTTAATATACTAATACTTACAACTACGTATTTACATGAAACATTTCGAAAAATCATGACATAATTTAAATAAACTGTACTAATACAGCTTCACATTTACCCATAAAGTTGTCTGAAGATGTAGCATGAAACAGGATTTTCCTGCCACATTGAGTCGTAACATTATCATATTTTGTTGTCACATATATGTGATAATTTATGATGGGATATGCTTGGCAGCCATTAATGTCACCGAGACTTCCACAGGGCCTGTGAAATATGTCATGCTTGCGTTGTTGACCAAACACCAGACGGAGTTTGGAGAATACGGGATAGAATACAAACAATGTAACGAAAGATTTCAAAACGGCTGACGTCAAACAATGTACGTCAATGAATATGTTCTGTTTTATAGTGATTTTCCTGAGATACTGTATAGAAAAATGATTGGAATTTTGTTTTCGGTAAAAATATTTGTCCTTTTTTTTTGTTAAATAGAGGGCATAATCAATATTTGTACCCCAGCGGTCACTTGTAACTGGGAAAATATCTTTCATATTTACTCAGTGAGAAAATGATTGGAATTTTGTTTTCGGTAAATGTTTTGTTATTTTGGGGTTTTTTCTAAATGGAGGACATAATCAATATTTGTACCCAAGCGGTCACTCGTAACAGGGAAAATATCTTTCATATTTACTCAGTGAGAAAATGATTGGAATTTTGTTTTCGGTAAATGTTTGTCTTTTGTTTTTTTAAATGGAGGACATAATCAATATTTGTACCCCAGCAGTCACTCATAACGGGGAAAATATCTTTCATATTTACTCAGAGAGAAATATTCTGCATTTGTGTAATGTACAATACTACTGGATAAACTATAAATATGACGTCATAATGATTTGGTAAACACACAAAATGATGTCATTTAGTTTACAGAGTGCATTTGTGGTTTTCTGTTTTCAGTGTTAACTTTGTAATAAAATGTTATTTTAATATAATTAATTATAGGTTTTTAAACAGAATAATTATAGAACTTTGGTTTTTGAACGTGATTAAAATACAAAGATATATAGCAATCGTCAGAACAGTTTGTAAAGTAGTTTACATCATTTCTATTCATATTTATGTATACTTGTATGTATATGGAAAACAAAGACTTTTAAAGAACAAATTACCTGAGGTAATAAATAAAATAAGAAACTCAGTACCAGGTATTATCAAATTTATATCCCTCATGAAATAATTTTCATTTGTCACTCGCCAAATGTAACAAATAAAACTTATTTCACTTGGGACATAAATTTGATTACTATCCTCTATTTAATAAACTGACTAAAGCAAGGATGTTCCCCAAAAACTAAAATGTAAGTTCCCTTTGTTGTGTGGGTGTTCACCTCAAAAAACATAAAAGTGAAAAAAATAGGTAACAAACCGGGTGCATGTCCTCCCATTTTGCCTACAACCCACTTTGCCTACACTCAGTATGAAAAGATGGCATCCCCAGTTAAAAGTGGAGCATTCCATGTATGGTCCCTATGTATAAAAATAACATGAGAAAAACTAATATGACAAACACATATTTTATTATAAAAACGATTAACATTACACAACAAAAACAATTAAACTATAAAATTACCTTACAAATATTAAACAAATATTTTGTACAAAGTTTAACTTTAATCCTATATCAAGGAATCATGAAGGCCATTTCACTTTGATCACATATTAAAGATCACAGTATGGGATCACTGGACTAATACTAATCACCATAAAGAGCATGAAATCACATTTGCGCAACTAAGCCCCAATTACATTACTTATGTTCATTATAATCTTAATCGTTTATATAATACAATATATTTATATTGGTTTGAGACACAATATAATAGGGATTGTCCCACTGTGAATTGGGGATGTCACTTTCTCATACTGTAGGCAAACTGAGTGTAGGCATACTGAGTGTAGGCAAACTGAGTGTAGGCATACTGTGTTGTAGGCAAAATGGGTGTAGGCAAAGTGGGTTGTAGGCAAAATGGGTGTAGGCAAAGTGGGTTGTAGGCAAACTGAGTGTAGGCATACTGGGTTGTAGGCAGAATGGATGGGAACCACAATCAGTCAGCCACACTTTCCATGGTGGTGCTATGTTTAAAATTTTACATTTTTGTAGTCCAGCTAGTTCATATTGCATAATTTGGTGAAAATATAAAAGAAATTCCATAGGTTTAACTTTTGGGCCCGAATTTACAAAACATGTTTTTGCATATTACTACAATGCTTAAACATCTGCATGTAAGAAAATCAGGCTTCATAAATTTGGCCCTTAGTGTTTGTCTACCACCAGTATTTTGGTTTAGAATTGTCTGAGCAGGCTGTCACAAATCATGTGGAATGTGAATACTACTGTGGACATTATAATGAATTTGTTTGTTTTGTTTTTAAAACGACACCACTAGATCACATTGATTAATTAATCATCGGCTATTGGATGTCAAACACTTGGTATTTCTGATTCATAGTCATCAGAGGAAACCCGCTACATTTTTCCCAATACAGCAAGAGATTTTTTATATGCACTTTCCCACAGACAGGAAAGCACATACCACAGCCTTTGTCCAGTTGTGGGAACCCGCTCCCTTTTTCCATTAGTAGCAAGGGATCTTTTATATGCACCACGATCCCACAGACAGGAGAGCACATACCACGGCCTTTGATATACCAGTCGTGGTGCACTGGCTGGAACGAGAAATAACCCAATGAGTCTATAGATAGGGATCGATCCTAGACTGACTGCGCATCAAGTGAGCGCTTTACCACTGGGGTACGTCCCACCCATCATTTATAATGAATGCTGGATATAATGGAGAAACTATTACTGCCAGTGTTGGACTACCAGGTATGAAGCATTAACACTGATTGGCCCAGTGGTAAAGTGCTCACTTGATGCGTGGTCGGTTTGGGATCGATCCCCATAAGTGGTCCCATTAGGCCATTTCTCGCTCCAGCCAGTGTACCACGACTGGTACATCAAAGGCCATGGTATGTGCTATTTTGTCTATGGGATGGTGCATATAAAAGATCCCTTGCTGCTAATCGAAAAGAGTAGCCCATGAAGTGGCGACACCAGGTTTCCTCCTTCAATATCTGTGTGATCCCGTAACCATATGTCTGATGCCATATAACCGTAAATAAAATGTTTTGAGTGCATTGTTAAATAAAACATTTCTTTCTTTTTTTACCACTGATTGATGAGTGACAGACTGTTGATGGCCAAAACCAGTTACTAGCCACCACAAGCAGTGTGGATGGTGCAGTCAATGATGACCAGACAATGAAGTCATTGATAGTCCACAAGTGCATGCTGTCTGGGATTTGTATAACTGTTATTAATAATAAATTGTAAATGTCTCATTTAGTCTGCAGTCATATAATAGTGAGTCATATAATGTAGGGGGGGGGGGGTTTGGGGGTGTGAAGACGTAGTCTGATGTGCCATCAGTCTGAGATCAATCCCAGTTGGTGGGCCCACACATTACACTATTTCTTGTCTCAGCCAGTGCACCACAACTGGTATAAAAGGCTATGGTATGTACTATCCTGTCTGTGGGTTGGTGCATATAAAAGATCCCTTATATTACTACTAATAGAAAAATGTAGCAGGTTTCCTCTCTAAGACTATATGTCAGAATTACCAAATGGTTGACATCCAATAGCTGATGATTATTAAATCAAAGTGCTCTAGTGGTGTCGTTAAACAAAACACACTTTAACTTTATATTACAGGGAAGTCAAGAGACATGATCCTCCCATAGGTTCTGTACCTTGAACAGTCTAATGGTCATTGTAATTCAACCAGGCTTCTTATGACCTGATAACCCCTACATGATAATTTGAATTGTTATTAGTCACTGCCTGATAGCACCTCTGTTGCTAGCATGATAACCGTGGTGTTGCTATGTGTTATCAGGTCACTAGGAAATGCATGCTGCACATGACAGTGGGTTAGCAGGTTAGTAGGGAATAAGTTCTGTGCATGATGTGTTTTTGCTAAATTTTCAGGTAAGTTGTTTGCTTGTTTTCAAACATCCATTTACAGCAATAATTGTTGAACTGCATAAATAAATATAACATTTACACTTCTTGTAACATCAAATTACCTCTTATTTTAAAAAAGTTTTTTGCTCCCATTCTGAATGAGCCAGTGTTTTGAATGAAACATTTTAAAATTAAACAGCAAGTAACTTTTTGCAAATAATGTTTATATTGGAACAACATCCGATGTCACAGTCACTAGCAGCCAGTGATGCTAGATCTTCACATCACACTTAAATTTGTTTCTATTTTCATTAAAAAGAGTGAAAAATATAACTTGAAAGGGGTTGCATGATAACAAAAATGTCAGGTTACAACATTTTGATATCATGGTTATTTGGCTCAGTTCGATAACAATGTATCACTGAAGCTCGCCTGTTACACAGTTATCTAAACCTCACCAAATGATCACAATATCAAAACACAGTAACCTTATATTCTATATTTAATTGTAAATGTCTGAATTTAGTCTGCAATCATATAATAGTGGGATTTATTTAACAGGGGAGTCAAAAGACATGATCCTCCCATAGGTATTTTACCATGGACAGTCTAATGCCCTTTCCACTATACCATCACCAGAATTCAGACTATGTATTTCCTTGTATAGTAATCCCCCTAGAAAGCCACTAGATGGGCACTGATGGACCTTTCCACTATACCATCACCAGAATTCGGACTATGTATTTCCTTGTATAGTAATCCCCCCAGAAAGCCCCTAGATGGGCACTGATGGACCTTTCCACTATACCATCACCAGAATTTGGACTATGTATTTCCTTGTATAGTAATCCCCCTAGAAAGCCCCTAGATGGTCACTGATGGACCTTTCCACTATACCATCACCAGAGAGACTTTGCACCCCCCCCCCCCCCTCCTCTCATCTCCTCAGCTCTGAGTTCAGACTAGGTACTTCCTTGTAAAGTAATCCCCCTGGAAAGCCCCTAGATATGACACCAAATCATATATTTGCAGAGAACAAACAGGGTAGCAAAGTGCCACTGCTAGACAAATACTGTGATGATAAAGGGTTAATACCCACACAACAAAGAGTTAATCTTGGGCTGGCATCAATTCAACTGTACAGCATACTCCTACTGTCTTCAGATTAAAACTCAAGTCTCTGTGACAGGGGCAGAGGTCACAACCTTCGACCTCTTCCCCATCCAAATGACCTATCCCACAATGCTTCAATTCCCTCAGACAATGGCCGCTCTGACCAATGACCAGACTCATCTACAAATTGGCTAATTGCCCCAGGGGTTGATGAGGTACAGGATTTCATACATTTTGTCATTCCTCCAGACTCTTGTTTGTTCGCCATGGCTGGCTGGATGTCTGTTTGTTTTGTAGTGTCTGTAGTGGGATGGAGACAGGTGTAAAGAGATGAAGGAATTATGGTAGCCATACACCACTCTAATTTATTGTGGATTCGAGTGCAGTTTGTTTTTGTCCTGTGTCAAGGAGGAGAGCTGAGTCTGTGTGTCAACATCCTGATTTCAGCAACAGGTGCCGATGACACATGGGTTAAACCATCGCCCTTAAGGCTAATAGGTACTGGGCTCACATCCCTGTAACGGCTCCCAACCAGGAGACATACGGCTGATAGGTACTGGGCTCGCATCCCTGTACCGGCTCCCAGCCAGGAGACATACGGCTGATAGGTACTGGGCTCGCATCCCTGTACCGGCTCCCAGCCAGGAGACATACGGCTGATAGGTACTGGGCTCGCATCCCTGTACCGGCTCCCAGCCAGGAGACATACGGCTGATAGGTACTGGGCTCGCATCCCTGTACCGGCTCCCAGCCAGGAGACATACGGCTGATAGGTACTGGGCTCGCATCCCTGTACCGACTCCCAGCCAGGAGACATACGGCTGATAGGTACTGGGCTCGCATCCCTGTACCGGCTCCCAGCCAGGAGACATACGGCTGATAGGTACTGGGCTCGCATCCCTGTACCGGCTCCCAGCCAGGAGACATACGGCTGATAGGTACTGGGCTCGCATCCCTGTACCGGCTCCCAGCCAGGAGACATACGGCTGATAGGTACTGGGCTCGCATCCCTGTACCGGCTCCCAGCCAGGAGACATACGGCTGATAGGTACTGGGCTCGCATCCCTGTACCGGCTCCCAGCCAGGAGACATACGGCTGGTAGGTACTGGGCTCGCATCCCGGTACCAGATCAAAGACATCAGACTTAAGGCTGGTAGGTACTGGGCTCGCATCCCGGTACCAGATCAAAGACATCAGACTTAAGGCTGGTAGGTACTGGGCTCGCATCCCGGTACCAGATCAAAGACATCAGACTTAAGGCTGGTAGGTACTGGGCTCGCATCCCGGTACCAGATCAAAGACATCAGACTTAAGGCTGGTAGGTACTGGGCTCACATCCCGGTACCAGATCAAAGACATCAGACTTAAGGCTGGTAGGTACTGGGCTCACATCCCGGTACCAGATCAAAGACATCAGACTTAAGGCTGGTAGGTATTGGGCTTGCATCCTAGATGGGCATTTTTGTATAATTCATTAAAAAAATCAGCCTGACTACAAAAAGAGGGCGCGTACACCTATGTCACTAATTAAACAATGTGCTGGGGTGTCAAATATTTATTACTTTCATTCAGTTTGATTTCATGACATTGGGGTGGGTGGGAAGGAAGGAAGGGAATGGTTTATTTAACAACACACTCAACACATTTTATTTACTGTTATATGGCATATTGAGGGAGGAAACCCGCTGTCACCACTTCATGGGCTACTCTTTTCGATTAGCAGCAAGGGATCTTTTATATGCACCATCCCATAGACAGGATAGCACATACCACAACCTTTGATGTACCAGTTGTGGTGCACTGGCTGGAGCCGACCGCGCATCAAGCGAGCGTTTGCCACTGGGCTACATCTCACCCCATGGGGTGGGTGGGAGGAGGGGGTCTCACACAAAACTGCTGCTGAATGAAATAATACACCTCTCTTGAGAATGGAAAATGTATGTAACCTCAGTATCGGTTATACAAAAACATATCCAGGTAACCTGTTTCTTTTGTGTGTAACCCATTATGTGCAAGTAAATGATGTTCTTGATTTAAATATATCAACAAAAGTTAAACAAAATTACATAATATGTAAAAATGAAATAACCATTCTCAGTTTTCAGATACCTAAACTATGACGAGCTATTATAATTTCTTTTTCTTTAATTTTTTTTTTTTTAAAATGTTTTAATAAAATTCAGAATGTTCTATAAACTTAAATTGCAAGAAATCGTTTTCCACCTACTCTACATACATGATACACAGATCTGTACTAAAATAAATAAAGAAAGAAATGTTTTATTTAACGATGCACTCAACACATTTTATTTACGGTTATATGGTGTCAGACATATGGTTAAGGACCACACAGATTTTGAGAGGAAATCTGCTGTCGCCACTACATGGGCTACTCTTTCTGATTAGCAGTAAGGAATCTTTTATTTGCGCTTCCCACAGACAGGATAGCACAAACCATGGCCTTTGTTGAACCAGTTATGGATCACTGGTCGGTGCAAGTGGTTTACACCTACCCATTGGAGCCTTGTTTGGAGTTTGGAGTTGGTATCTAGATTAAAAATCCCATTACCTTCCAAACCCATTACCTTCCAGCCTGTAGACCGATGGCTTAACCACGATGCCACCGAGGCCGGTGAGATCTGTACTAAAATACTGGTATTAACTAGGGGTGTATAGTACAAATAATCAGACAACAGTATTGATAATATATAGCATTTTCTCCAGCTAAACAAAAATAATAGCACTTTTTCGTATTTTTGGAGCAGGACATAGTCCAGTGATAAAGGGCTCTCTTGATGTGCGGTCGGTTTGGGATCAATCCCCGTCAGTGGGCCCATTGGGCTATTTCTCATTCCAGCCAGTGCACCACGACTGGCATATCAAAGGTCATGGTACATGTCTGTGTGCTACCCTGTCTGTGGGATGGTGCATATAAAAGATCCCTTGCTACTAAAGGAAAAATGTAGCAGGATTCAGCTCTAAGACTATATGTCAGAATTAACCAAATGTTTGACATCCAATAGCTGATAGTTAATAAATCAGTGTGCTCTAGTTGTGTCGTTAAACCATTTTTTTTTTTTTTTTAATTTTTTTTTTTTTTTTCCTGACCCCTTCCCCACTTGATATGTCTCTGACCTAAGTACCAACCCCATAAATGAGACTGTGCCTTTTTCAGGACAGGTAGCCTATAAGCCTATTTACTCACGAGACAGTCAAGAGGTTTTATGCAGAGAGCTAAATCTACTTTACTGTTCATGTTAGGGAATCAAAAACGCTGACTCTGCATGTTTCTCAACGGTGAAAATTTAACACTGGAGTGAGTGTCATAACAAGAGTTGACAATAAAAAGATTTAACACGGAGTGAGTGTCGTAACAAGAGTTCACGTTTTCCTTTCCTCAGTGGTGAAATGGTACACGTCTGTCCCAGACTCTGCCTCTAGCCTCTGACTAAATTATCCCCATAGAGAAATCTCTGACAGGTGTGTCTTTCTCACCTGTAATTACCGGCAACAGGAGGAGAAGAATGGCCAAGGTCAAATCCAAGGTCATCTCCCAACACCTCTAGTTCTACTGGTAAAAGCCTCAGTTTACCCAACAGCACAAAGATAAATCTGCCGCTTTTGTTCGCAAACACAATTTGGTTTACAGATTAAAAATTGTGCAGATATTTGATATTAGTGCAGTGGAGAAGGTGTTAAATGGCAATTAGATTTTTTTTTTTTTAGGTGTATATTGCACTTAAAGGACTCGGAATGACAGATTTAGTTTTTTCTTTCCATTTTTGTTTGTGAAATGACAAATGGCTTTTAAAGGTAGGTGTAAAATTGATGTGTTAAAAAGGGTGACAGGTTCGCCCTGGATCAGACTTTAATAAGAAGAAGAAAAATGTGTCTGCCAGGTTGATCTAGAAAGACCACACAAATGGTGCATAACAAGAGGCCTTTGTTAAGAATTCTACTTTTAATTTTTTTGTTTTTTTTTCTGTTTGAGTTCGTGCTTACAAAAAAAAAAAAAGCACACAACTTAAGGATGCACATGACTATTCACTTGAAGCAATTCAATTTCTATAATGGGGCGGAACATAGCCCAGTGGTAAAGTGCTCGCTTGATGCGTGGTCGGTTTAGGATCAATCCCTGTCGGTGGGCCCATTGGGCTATTTCTCGCTCCAGCCAGTGCACAACGACTGGTACATCAAAGGCCGTGGTATGTGCTATCCTGTCTATGGGATGGTGCATATAAAAGATCCCTTGCTGCTAATCGAAAAGAGTAGCCCATGAAGTGGTGACAGCGGGTTTCCTCCCTCAGTGTCTGTGTGGTCCTTAACCATATGTCTGATGCCATATAACCGTAAATAAAATTTCTTTTTTTCTTTCTTTCTTTCTGTACACTACCGAGTGCTTACTTCCCCTTGAAATCAGTCTCCTTTATTATTATTCAAATTTCTTTTCAAATTTCATTAAATTTAATCAAATGTACAATTTAAAAAAGTACCACCAACCAAACGCTCTGCAAAATTGGATTTTTAACCTTCCTTCAATTTCTATAACAGAATAAATTTTAAAGATGCAAGTAAGTGAAAAAAATCAATATAGGATAACAATAAAAATATAAGTCTTCCACCTCATTTTGGTGTTATGTAAGTGTGATCAAATAAAGTTTTTTGTTCAATGACTCCACTAGAGCACATTGATATATCAATCATCGGCTATTGGATGTCAAACATTTGGTAATTTCGACATACAGACACAGAGAGGAAACCCGCTACATTTTACCATTAGTAGCAAGGGATCTTTTATATGCACCATCCCACAGACAGAATAACAATTACCACGGCCTTTGATATACCAGTTGTGGTACACTGGTTGGAACGGGAAATAGCTGACCGGCGGGGATTGATCCTAGACTGACCGTGTACTTTACAACTGGGTTATGTCCCACCCGCTAGCAGAATAAATTCAAAAATGAAAATAAATGGGAAAAAAAATTAACATAGGTTAACCATAAAAATTGGAGCACCTCCTCATTTTACTGTTATATAAGTGGGATCATACCACAGTTGTTAATTATCATTTAGTAATAACAAATCACTTCGAACCACTAGGTTATTTAAATGCTACACATATCAGCCTACTTGTAATCATCAAAGAATGATTTCAAAAAGCATTTGAGTATTTTATATTATTATTATTATTATTATTATTATTATTTATTTTTTATTTTTTTATTATTATTTGTTTTTAATAAAAACTTATTTTCTAAACCCTAATTTCAACCTGTAAAAATAGACACTAAGTTTGGTTAATCAACAAACCTGTAACACATAGATATAAAGTTACAATAGAAAGAAATAAATGTTTTATTTAACGATGCACTCAACACATTTTATTTACAGTTATATGGCATCAGATATATGATTAAGGACCACACAGATATTGAGAAAGGAAACCCACCATCGCCACTTCATAGGCTACTCTTTTCGGGATCTTTTATATGCATGATCCCACAGACAGGCTAGTACATACCACGGCCTTTGATATACCAGTCGTGGTGGACTGGCTGGAGCGAGAAATAGCCCAATGGGCCTACCGATGGGGATTGATCCCAAACTGACCACGCATCAAGATAGCGCTTTACCAATGGACTACATCCAACCCCTTAAAGTTACAGTAGAGTGAAACAAGAGTCTGTGAGATTGAAACTGGGAAATACCCTTAAAAATAGCCTAGAGCTCACCTCCATAACAGTTACTTCTCAGAATTAATTACATCCACTAATGTTTTTTTAGAAACACCAGGATAACCAAAACAATTTTAGATGTACAGAAATAGATATTTAAACAATAAAATAAAAGTAATGTCTAATTTTAGTTATCAAAAAAATGGCTCTAATAATAATAAAAAATATGCTGTAGTGTTTATAAATTGAGATCTGTCACTTTAATTTTAGACAGAGTGACACGGCACATGATCCGTCAAATGATTTAAAAATATTGCATGAGAAAAGGTTTATGATGGTTAGCAATATGATGTATCATTGTCACATGGATGACTGGTTAGGATGGGAAAAACACAAGTCTATCAAGGAAGGGTGATGGAACATATGACATTAACACTCCAGATGAAGGAAGAATATATTTAAAAAGGATGAAATATTTTATTTAAATACACATAACATGTATGTTTTTCTTTATAGTTGTATAGCGTCGGACATATGTTTAAGGACCACAAAGATAATGAGAGAGGAAACTCACTGTCACTACTCTTTTTGATTATTTTCATTTTTTATTTCAATTTTATTTCCAAGCTTATGTCCAGTTAAGGTTCAAGCACGCTGTCCTGGGCACACATCTCAGCTATCTGTAGTGGTCTTACACCTGCCCATTGAGTCATTAAAACTCACTCTGGGTGGGAGCTGGTACCGGGCTGCGAACCCAGTACCTACCAGCCTTATGTCTGATGGCTTAACCACGACATCACCGAGGCCAGTCCTTTCTGATTAGCAGCAAGAGATTGTTCTATATGCAGCATCCCACACACAGGATAGTACATACCGCAGCCATTTTTACACCAGTTGTGGAGCACTGGCTTGAACGAGAAATAGCCCAATGGGTCTACCGATGTGGACTGGTCTCAGGCCGATCACACTTCACTGGGCTATAGTCAACCCAACTTCAGATGAAGAAGAAGAAGAAGAAGTTTTTTTGATTAACGACACCACTAGAGCACATTGATTAAATAATCATCAGCTACTGGATGTCAAGCATTTGGTAATTCTGACAAGTAGTCATAAGAGGAAGCCCACTACATTTTTCCCATCCCAGTGCAGAAATAGATCTTTTATATGCACTTTCTCACAGACAGGATAGCATATACCACAGCCATTGATATACCAGTCATGGTTCACTGGCTGGATCGCGAGATAGCCCAGTGGACCCACTGAGAGGGATTGATCCCGGACTGACCACGCATCAAGCGAGCGTTCTACCACAGAGATACGTCCCACCGAACTACTTCATGCCACAACATATGGGAAGAAAACAAAAAAATCAAGTGTGATTCAATTTGTTTTTTAAATATGACCTCAGCCTTGCGAAGACCCAGCCCCGACTAATATCCTGATATACATTGTCATGTATGAGACGTAAGACTGAAGACTGCGAAAGCAAGATAACATTGTGCGATGTTTCGACACCGGGGGCAGATACCCGGGGTGTATAATCCACCCTGTCACTGAAGAGAGATGGGATGCACTGATAAAGGTATGAAATATCAGGTGGAGTATAGCCCCTGTATCATTTGAAATACGACACTCCATGCAATATATCATCATCTATTTCACATAACCCTCAGACTTGTCAAGTGATGTCCCACGAAAACATGAACAATAGGATTAATGCTCTGTTGGGAATTTCTTTAGCTGTCCACACCATCACATATTTATCCCAGCTTCCTGCATCACATAAACCTGAACACCGGGTTTAATCATGTCTTCTGAGTTGTCCACACCATCACACATTTATCTCAGCTTCCTGCATCACATAAGCCTGAACACCAGGTTTAATTGTGTCTTCTGAGTTGTCCACACCATCACATATTTATCCCCTCAGCTTCCTGCATCACATAAATATGAACAACAGGTTTAATCGTGTCTTCTGAGTTGTCCACACCATCACATATTTATCCCCTCAGCTTCCTGCATCACATAAATATGAACAACAGGTTTAATCATGTCTTCTGAATTGTCCACACCATCGCCTAATTATACCAGCATGCTGCACCACATAAACAGTAGGATTAACACAATGTTTCTGAGCTGTCCACACCATCACCTACGTATCCTAGCATATTCCATCACATAAACATAACAATATGATTAATTTTCGGTCTTCTTAAATGCCCACACCATCACCCATGTATCCTGACATCCTTCATACAAACATGAACAACAGGATTAATAATCTCTTCCTAGCTGTCCACACCATCACCTACTTATCCCAGCATATTTCATCTTTCTTACATACATGAACAACAGGATTAATAATCTCTTCCTAGTTGTCCACACCATCACCTACTTATCCCAGCATATTTCATCTTTCTTACATACATGAACAACAGGATTAATAATCTCTTCCTAGTTGTCCACACCATCACATACTTATCCCAGCATCCTCTACACAAACATGAACAACAGGATTAATACTCAATGACATTCTCAGTTGTCCACACCATAACTGACTTATCTGTGGGCATATAAAAGATCCCTTGCTATTAACAGAAAAATGTACTGAGTTTCCTCTGATGACTACGAGTAAAAATTACCAAATGTATGACATCCAATAGCCGATGATTAATAAATCAATGTGCTCTAGTGGTGTTGTTAAACAAAACAAACTTTAACTTTTTACTGCAGCTAAATTAAATCTTGTGCAAAATGATATTGGCACGTTTTGCTCGAACTCATTTTTACATGTAATGTAGCATGTTAAAGAGAGTTCAGATGAGCAAGGCTTGTGTGTTAAACATGAAACCAGTTTGAAATTTCTTGTCATTATTGAGTCAGAAATTTGTTACATTAATAGATTTTCTGTGCAAAAAAGGTTGATTTTAAATATTTAAAAACAGTTTTTAATGTAGGAATTAAATAAGACATAGTAAGAGTTTGAAAACCACTTCTTGCAAATGATTAGGAAATCCCTCTCAAACTAGCTTTCTTAAAGGTGCTATATCATATTTACAAGTACCAAATTTGACTATTTTTATATTTATTTGTGATAATTAACTATTAATTAATCAATCCCATATATAATTTTTGCATAAATAAAGTTTGTTTTGTTTAACAACACCACTAGAGCACATTGATTTATTAATCATCGGTTATTGGATGTCAAACATTTGGTAATTCTGACATCCTATTAACTTTTTTTGCTGTCTGGTATATCAAAGGTTGAGGTATGTGCTGCCATGTTTGTGGGAACGTGTATATAAAAAATGTAGCGAGTTTCCTTTAAGACTATGAGTCAAATGTTTGACATGCAACAGTGATTGATCAATAAAATCAATGTGCTCTAGTGGTGTTGTTACAAAAACTAAAATTAAACTTTTTTAAAACTTTATTGGCTACAGCATCAAGCCATGTTCCAGTGTAAACAAAATCTCATGGGTAGATCTTACATTTCTCATCTTATATTCATTTCAACTTATTTTCATGCTTATATCCAATTAAGATTCAAGCACGCTGTCCTGGGCACACACCTCAGCTATCTGGGCTGTCTGTCTGGGACAGTGGGTTAGTTGTTAGTGGTTAGTGAGAGAGAAGAGGGTGTAGTGGTCTTACACCTACCCAATGAGTTGTTAAAACTCACTCTGAGTGGGAGCCAGTACCGGGCTGCGAACCCCGTATCGGATACAGTGTATCTACCAGCCTTATGTCCGATGGCTTAACCACGACACCACCGAGGCCGATACCGGGCTGTGAACCCAGTATCTACCAGCCTTATGTCCAATGGCTTAACCACGACACCACCGAGGCTGGTTTTATTTGTTTTCAAGCGACTACATGTATGTAGGACATACTATTTACAAATTTAGCTGAAATGATCTAACATCCTGACAAATGCATTTTTATTATCTCTAGATGGGTTTGGGGGCATGATCCTGTCTGCGAACCCAGTACCTACCAGCCTTATGTCCGATGGCTTAACCACGACACCACCGAGGCCGGTCTTCTCATGTTAATCCCAAACAGTTTTTTTTTACAACAACCCCCAAGTCATTGGTGTTCACTTGGGCGTGGAGAACATCCCCCCCCCCCCCCGAGACATTGGTCTTCACTTGGGCATGGAGAACATATCCCCCCTTGAGGTCATTTGTGCTCGCTCGGGCATGTTGTGTATTATTCATTTTTTGCACATCTTTATTGAAGTTGATGAAGTTTTCTGAGAAAATCTTACAACAGTATTTTACTTTGTACTAGACTACATAGGCGTGGTTTAGTAAACGTCGTATTAAATGGTCTGGGTCTGACATGTTAACGACGACACACGTCAAGTCCGCTCAGCAAAGATGGTAAACAATGACCTCACATATCAGTGACCATCACCTTGTCTCAAGGTCATATGCAAATGACTAGATTTGCCACAATAACATCCAATGTACCATAATATTTAAGAAATATATAATAAAATAATTTAATTTTTTTAATATCATTTTTTTTTTTATAATTTAGAAATTAATTTGACATACTCTAAATGAGATCAGACCTTCCTGATCAAATAAATGAAATTAGAAAAGAAAGGAATGTATAAGCACGAAAATAAGTTGGAATGAATGAAGGGATATGTTCCTTTGATGATAATTAATTTTTGACTTTAACTGAATTTTAAAATATTCCTGAAAATCCTAGTTTACATACTCCACCTTTAAAAACTGTCACTTTTGGAAAAGAAAACCTCTTTGAAAAAAAAATAATAATAAAAAACAGAAAGAAAAAGAAAACAATCAAAATGGGTCTATATATAACCCCAAAATTATTATCCAATTATCCCATCACAGAAGCTTACTAGATCAACACCAACCATTGACCTGAATGTATTAGCCCCGTCCAATGTCAACAACATACCCAATTTTCACACAACCTGATTTAGCCTTTGTGACAAATGACAGAACCAGACAAAGCCGAATGACTTGGCAACAGTCTCCGGGGTGAATGTCGTTTCGAGTACTCGCTGGTAAAACTACATTATTCTCTTATCATCTCTGACTTTGCCAGTTAATGACTGATGGATCCAGCCTGGTGGATTCAGATTGGTGGATCCAGCCTAGTGGATTCAGATTGTTGGATCCAGCCTGGGGGATTTGGATTGGTGGATCCAGACTGGGGGATTCAGATTGGTGGATTCAGATTGGTTGATCCAGATTGGGGGATTTAGATTGGTGGATCCAGACTGGGGGATTCAGATTGGTGGATCCAGATTGGGGGATTCAGATTGGTGGATCCAGACTGGGGGATTCAGATTGGTGGATCCAGATTTGGGGATTCAGATTGGTGGAACCAGACTGGGGGATTCAGATTGGTGGATCCAGACTGGGGGATTCAGATTAGTGGATCCAGACTGGGGGATTCAGATTGGTGGATCCAGACCGGTGGATCCAGACTGGGGGATTCAGATTGGTCAATTCAGATTGGGGGATTCCGACTGGTGAATCCAAACTGGTGTATCCAGATTGGTGGATCCAGACTGGTTGATTCAGAAAGGTGAATCCAGACTGGTCGATTCAGACTGGTGGATCCAGAATGGTGAATCCAGACTGGTGGATTCAGACTGGTAGATTCAGATTGGTGAATCCAAAATGGTGGATCGAGATTGGTGGATCCAGACTGTTTGATTCAGAAAGGTGCATTCAGACTTCTGGATTCAGAATGGTTGATCCAGACTGGTTGATTCAGACTGGTTGATTCAGAAAGGTTTATTCAAACTTCTGGATTGAGACTGGTGGATCTGGTTGTAACTCACTGCACAGATGCGGCACCACTAGAGCACATTGATTTATTAATCATCATCTATTGGATGTCAAATATTTGGTAATTCTGACATATAGTCATATTTTTTTATTTTTTTTTTATTTATTTATTTATTTATTTATTTATTTATAGTAATTGAATCTTATAGTTGCTAAATTTAAAGCATTTGTTTCTAATGAACATGACTATAGTTGGCCATCTTGGTATATCAGTTTATATGTAGTTAGTGGATTGTTTTGAAAATGGGATTACTGGTATGCGATATTGGGATCAGCACAATAAAACGTTATGTAAAATTATTTTCAATGCAATTTTATATTATATATTGCTACCAGAGTTTCATAAATGGCAGCTAAAACATGCAAAAGTTGACCAAGAAAACACCAAACACATTTTTTTCTTGTTCTATTTTTTTGGTTTGTTTAAGCAAAATTTTTAATAGTCAAAATATCTTTGGAATTTGCAAAGAATATGTTTGTCTAGCCAGTGCACCTCAACTAGTATACCAAAGGCCATGGTATGTGCTATTCTGTCTGTAGGATGGTGCATATAAAAGATCCCTTGCTAATAATAGAAAAATGTAGTGGGTTTCCCATCTAAGATTATACGTAAAAAATTACCAAATGTTTGACATCCAATAGCCGATGATTAATAAATCAATGTACTCTAGTGGTGTCCTTAAACAAAACAAACTTACATTTTAAAAAACATTTACATTTTGTGCTGTATTCCTTTCACAAGTGAGGATATTGCTAAAAATAGATGTGTATTACTAAAGTTGTCATGTCATAAAATACAGCTTCTGTTCCTGTATTATTATACCTTGTTCCAGCCAGTGCTCCACAGCTGGTGTAACAAAGGCTGTGGTATGTACTATCATGTCTGTGGGATGGTGCATATAAAAGATCCATTGTGCTAATCGAAAAGAGTAGCTCATAATGTGGCGACAGCAGGTATCCTCTCTCAATATCTGTGTGGTCCGTAACCATATATCCGACACCATATAACCGTAAATAAAATGTATTGAGTGCATCGTTAAATAAAACATTTCTTTCTTTTTTTTGGTTATCATTATACATACAAGGGTAGAATAACCTCTGTCAGTTATGACATGCATCTCGGACACTATCGGTATCAATCCATATTTTATCGGGAATTCCCATTTCAGAAATAGGGTAACCAACATACATGTTGCTACAACATGTATACATAGTTACAGCCACATAGTAGAGAAATACTTCCTTATTCAATTTGCATGTCAGAATATAACAGATCCTCAGTTGGGTGAAGATATTATTGAAGAGAGGAAGGAAATAAAAGAAACGGAAATGGTTTATTTAATGACGCACTCAACACATTTTAAAGATATTACTGAACATTGGGAAACATGAAAATTAAATTATGTCTTGCTATCAGTGTTGTGGATTTGCTTCACATGGTGGAAACTAACAGACCATTTGGCTAACGTAGTGTTTTATTCAGCAATAGTTTGTCGCTGTGTGATCCTGCTGCTGGTCAACACATATACACAAAAAGAAGAAAGAAACAAGTTGTTGTTCCGTTATAATGTACAAGCTGATATCCTGTTGCTGTTAATTTTCCGACTAGCAATACTAGAGATATCCATTTGGCGGTACGAGTTGGTATGTACCGTGCTTATTTGCTACTATCAGTTTCTTGAAAAGGAATTTCTTTGGAAGTTATTACAACTTTTAGCTCGTTACCTTTTTAACACCAATGAGTCGAGTAGTCAAAGTGTTAAAACGAAAATGTTGAACAATAAATTTTTTAGCTGCCTATTTGCGATTCAAATTGCCGTGGATATGTATGCAAACAAATTATATCTCTTTCTATTAGTGTTTGATGTTATCAGTATAATGCTGTCTATGAGATTCTCTCCAATTGGACATGAATGCAAGCAGTACAAAATGGACGCCAGACCAAAGGGCATGTGTGTGATCATTAACAACAAAGACTTCACCTCTCGCAGAATGAGCAAATGGAATGGGACGGACGAAGACGTCCGTAAACTGAAGAGTTTCTTCAAACAATGTGAGTTTGAAGTCAAAATCTTTGAAAACCAGATTCAACAAGATATGTTGAAAGAACTGAAACAAATATCATTGAGCGACCATCGAGCATATGACTGTTTTGTGTGTTTCATCCTCTCTCACGGCCAACACGGGTCCGTGTTTGGAACTGACGGACGTCCTGTCAGTGTGGCAGAAATAGAGTTGTTTTTCTCCGCCAGGCAGTGTTCCACTTTAGCGAAGAAGCCCAAATTGTTCTTCATCCAGGCTTGTCAGGGAGGGGCACCTGCACAAGGTGTCAACGTGGATAAGGTTGATCATGAAGGAAGCTACGAGTGTGACGTCACATGCGAGTTTCCCGTACATGAACACGCCGATTTCCTGACAGTGTTTGCTACGACTCCGGAACACTTCGCCTACAGAGACCCGACAAACGGCTCTCCTTTCATATCCACCTTGATCAATGTGATGGACAGGTGCCGTGGATGGAGCCTTGACGACATCTTTAATAAAGTCAGGGATGATATGGACAAGTGTGTTGGACAAAAACAGATTCCAGAAACGAAGTCAACCTTAACGAAACTAGTTGTGCTAACTTAGCAAACTCGGGGTGAAGGTGTGTTTTTCTTCATCACAAGTCTTTTGCTATGTCCTGATAATGAGGAACACTGTTGTGAAATGACAAGATTTCACCGCTGATCTGATTGACTTTCATACAAGAACATAGTGTTGTGTTATAAAGACAGCTGATCTGACTGATTTTCATACAAGAACATAGTGTTGTGATATAAAGAGATCTGATCTGACTGATTTTCATACAAGAACATAGTGTTGTGATATAAAGAGATCTGATCTGACTGATTTTCATACAAGAACATAGTGTTGTGATATAAAGAGATCTGATCTGACTATTGTCATATAAGAACATAGTGTTGTGTTTTAAAGACAGCTGATCTGACTGATTTTCATATAAGAACATAGTGTTGTGTTATAAATTTGATCTGACTATTTGCATATAAGAACATAGTGTTGTGTTTTAAAGACAGCTGATCTGACTATTTTCATATAAGAACATAGTGTTGTGTTATAAATTTGATCTGACTATTTTCATATAAGAACATAGTGTTGTGTTATAAACTTGATCTGACTATTTTCATATAAGAACATAGTGTTGTGTTTTAAAGACAGCTGATCTGACCGATTTTCATATAAGAACATAGTGTTGTGTTATAAAGACAGCTGATCTGACCGATTTTCATATAAGAACATAGTGTTGTGTTATAAAGACAGCTAATCTGACCGATTTTCATATAAGAACATAGTGTTGTGTTATAAAGACAGCTAATCTGATCGATTTTCATATAAGAACATAATGTTGTGTTACAAAGAGATTTTCATATAAGAACATAGTGCTGTATTACAAAGAGATCTAATCTGACTGATTTTGATATAAGAACATAGTGTTTTGATATAAACACAGCTAATCTGACTGATTTTCATATAAGAACATAGTGTTGTGATAAAAACATAGCTAATCTGACCGATTTTCATATAAGAACATAGTGTTGTGTTATAAAGACAGCTAATCTGATTGATTTTCATATAAGAACATAGTTCTGTGTTATAAACTTGATCTGACTATTTTCATATAAGAACATAGTTAATGTTGTGTTATATTATGTAGCAATGATAATATTATTTTTCAGTCAAATATTTTTAAAATAACATCATACATGGTTATGTCACAGATGTACAGTACATATGGTTTTGTATTTGTTTTGTATTTGGATGTAAAATAGTATGAGTATGTCACGCTAGTGGTAGTACAGTTTGTGTGTAAAACAGCATCATGATAACACTACTATTTATATGCAAAACACTATGGTTATGTCACGTGCCTACTATTTTTATATAAAACTGATGATTATTTCACACCAGTGTTATATGATGGCAGAATATAAGCCTTCGCTTGAACTAAATTATCAGTCCCATCTGTGTTATTAGCTATATTTCCCTCGAACTGGTGATCCATCAGATATTGAATGAGAAACCACCGAAAAGAAACACCTATTGCTGTGCTTGCGCAGTTGGTTATTACAACCTTCGGATTAATTATTTAGGCAGAACAAACTATAGATGAATTGGGGAAACATCAATAGCCATGCAATCCTTTCTTTATGTTGTTTGTTAGGCGGCTATCGGTAATGATCTTTCAAGTACAGCTAGTGTTATGGTAACAATTAGATGAACCATGATACCAATCGATTAGTGCACAAATGGGACTTGGCATAAAGCGTTACTTTGAACACATCTGCAAGACCAGTTTTAAATAAAACAATGGGCGAGTTAATCGGCTGTCATCACTTCAGCAACCACACATTTAATTAATACTGTCAAGGGCGTCTGCATCACACACTCGGCGTAATTTCTAATAAATTCTTTCACTCAGATATTTTGCCATATAACACATTGATGAAATTTTAAATTAGCAGTTACCAAAATAATATGTAACTATCCGATTGGTTGAACACTTTCTCGAGCACTGATGGGGTTCAAGCCAATGGTATAACACAGACGGGACCGATAATTTAGTTTGAGTGAAAGCTTATAGTCGACCCTGGACGTGTTCGACCTGTCAGCAGTTAATATACGGGTTTACCGAACAAAAAACTCAAAGAGACTTTGTTTTTGGTTCGAGCGTTGTGGTGTGTTCAACCAACAAGATTCTACTATATATATATATATATATATATAAATACTGGTAGGCTACATGTATTATATACTATATACATGTTTTTATCAGTGAACTAAGTACTGGTTAGACTTTTCTCTAAGCATTCAGCATTGAATTTTGTTTACAAGTTGCATATTCCTGGGAAACTTATAAATATAGAAAAGTTAAGTTAGTTTTGTTTGACAACACCACTAGAACATATTAATTAATCAACGGTTACTGAATGTGAAACATTTTGTAATTTTTGATATGTAGTCTTCACAGAAAACGCGCTACATTTTTCCAGTAGGTGAAGGTCAGGTCAGGTCAGGTCAGGTCAAGTCAGGTCATAGGGCTTAATGTGCACATTTAGAGCAAGCTGTTGAATAACACGCCTGTCCAGGGCATAGGTGTTGGCCCAAACCAGCTCCTCCGTCCAGAATAGGAAAAGAGTTCGGGGAGGATGGGAGGGGGGCCTGCCCATCTGAGAGGTGCAAGAGAGCAAACAGCAACACAGCCAGGGTTGGGCATTTGTGGGGCTATTGAATTTCGAATGTCGCATAGGATTAAGTAAAAAAATAAAGATTGCACAGTCTGCCATTCCCCAAGAAGATACACCCTTTCTGACCCATCTGTAGGTCTGCCATTCCCCAAGAAGATACACCCTTCCTGACCCATCTGTAGGTCTGCCATTCCTCAAGAAGATACACCCTTCCTGATCCATTTTTAGGTCTGCCATTCCCCAAGAAGGTACACCCTTCCTGACCCATCTGTAGGTCTGCCATTCCCCAAGAAGGTACACCCTTCCTGACCCATCTTTAGGTCTGCCATTCCCCAGGAAGATACAGCCTTCCTGACCCATCTTCAGGTCTGCCATTCCCCAGGAAGATACAGCCTTCCTGACCCATCTTCAGGTCTGCCATTCCCCAGGAAGATATATCTATCTTTAGGATGTTTGAGATTCCCTAGGAAGATACATCCATCTTTAGGAGGTTTGAGATTCCCTAGACTTTTTAACATTCCTTTGGTGTGTTTCAGTACAAGTAGCCCATGTGGTGCAAGTGATTATTTTCTTCTCTCACTGGACCAAGTGTAGAAACAATCGTCTGTTAGAAAGAAAGAAAGAAATGTTTTATTTAACGACGCACTCAACACACTTTATTTACGTTTATATGGCGTCAGACATATGGTTAAGGACCACATAGATTTTGAGAGGAAACCCACTGTCGCCACTACATGGGCTACTCTTTCCGATTAGCAGCAAGAGATCTTTTATTTGCGCTTCCTACAGGCAGGATAGCGCAAACCATGGCCTTTGTTGAACCAGTTATGGATCACTGGTCGGTGCAAGAAGTTTACACCTACCCATTGAGCCTTGCGGAGCACTCACTCAGGGTTTGGAGTCGGTATCTGGATTAAAAATCCCATGCCTCGACTGGGATCCGAACCCAGTACCTACCAGCCTGTAGACCGATGGCCTAACCACGACGCTACTGAGGCTGGTCGTCTGTTAGAAACCACAAACATAGGTCTCACTACACAGTTCACCTCCTTGTGAGAGTTTGTTTTGTTTTTAACTACAGGTTGGTAGGTACTGGGTTTGGATCCCAGTCAAGGCATGGGATTTTTAATCCAGATACCGACTCCAAACCCTGAGTGAGTGCTCCACAAGGCTCAATGGGTAGGTGTAAACCACTTGCACCGACCAGTGATCCATAACTGGTTCAACAAAGGCCATGGTTTGTGCTATCCTGCCTGTGGGAAGCGCAAATAAAAGATCCCTTGCTGCTAATTGGAAAGAGTAGCCCATGTAGTGGTGACAGCGGGTTTCCTCTCAAATTTGTGTGGTCCTTAACCATATGTCTGATGCCACATAACCGTAAATAAAATGTGTTGAGTGCGTCGTTAAATAAAACATTTCTTTCTTTTTTTCAATGACCTTGTTTGACACCAAATAGCCAATCTTTATTTTTGTGCTGAGGTGTCGTTAAACAATCATTCATTCATTCATTCATGCATTCATTCATTCATTCATTCATTCATTCATTCATTCATTCATTCATTCATTCATCAATCCATCCATCCATCCATCCATCCATCCATCCATCCATCCATCCATCATTCATTCATTCATTCATTCATTCATTACACTGTGCTGGGGTGTCATTAAACAACATTGCTTATCCACTAAGGAATAAAACAGGAACTGGTTTAGGTTTTATTTTTTAAAGGACCCTTGGCAAACTGTGCAGGTTTTGGCTGAGGTTTCCTAAGACTTTGCACTGCTTAGTGATTTCAAACAATAAATGATTGTTAACCGAGAGGTAGAATGAAAAAAAAAAAAAAAAAAAAAAAAACAATCACACCTTATTTTGAGCTGGATGGTGTCATTATACACAAACTGCCAACTCATCGAGCTAACAAAATAGTGCATACATAATAATCACCTTTCGGTTGAGTTCTCTCGTCACACAAAGGGACAGATAACTCTGTACACGCTTCACTGGATTTTACTGTAATTTTTTTGCATGGCAGACTCACTCCGCACACTGCCAGTGCCGATAAATCACGCCGTTTTCTATCGCTTAATGATGTTTTGAAGCCTATAAAAATATAACATGCAGACGAAATTCATCACCTCCATTTTCAAGATATATATTAAGTGAAGTCTGAAAAGGACATGCAGTGAACTCTTCTAAAGAGACCACCTCTCTTAGCCAGTCACCTGTGTATATCAACCACCTGTCTTGACATGTCACCATGCTGTTCTCCTAGACCATCTATGCACTATTCCAGAATTGATAAAATGGGGGGGGGGGGGGGGTTTGGACACAGATTGTTTTTATATATCTATCCAGGTACAGGGGTAGGAAATTGTGCCAGGGGGTCTTGACTGTGGTGAGTGGAATTTCTAGGGGACTTGGATCATGCTCCCCAAAAATATATTTAAAAAAAAGATAATTTGTTTAGAGCAGGCGGGTTGTCCCCCCACCCCCATGCTCCAATCACTCTGCACTCATGCCTGCCATCACCCACAAAGTAACTACCAATGTTTAATTTGAACAAGATATGAATACTCCTTCACACACCTTTCTATAATACTTTCTTGTATCAATACTAATTCAGTACATAACATCTTCTCCTTTATTTTTGTTTCCTTCTTGGCCCCAGATAATAATAATTAAAAAAAATTAAATACATAAAAACAATACACATAAAGTGTGTGGATTATATCTATTCGTGTTTATATATTTTGCCATTTATATGTATGTATATCAAACTGTGTATACCATATGAAATTTAAAAAATATTGTGAGACAGTGAGCTCAGGACACCCCAACCCTGACTCTGCCATTTTATATTCTGGGGACAATAAAGTACATGTACATCAAAAAAAAAAAAAAAAAAAAAAAAAAAAAAAAAAAAAAAAAAAAAAAAAAAAAAATTGGGTGGGGATGAGGGATGTGGGTGGGGTTGGGGTTGGGTTGGGGTGATGGTGGGGGAATGCAGCAGACCCAAGAGGCATACAAATATTAACAATGTTGTCTCCATCTCTCTTCACATGTTCCATTCTGGAACTGCACGGTTACAGTACAAACTGACCTGTGTTAAACAGCCACCTCTCTACAGAGACCAGCATGCTATTTTTTTCTCTCAATTATCTAATTAAAGAATTTACTTGTATTAAACAGGCATCTGTCTAAAGATGTCAATGTTGAATTTTTCTTTTCAGGTGGGAGGTTAATAAATCCCAGCTACATTTGTAATACAACTGTCAAGCTCTTTCATGAGTTAAAGGTAGAGAGAGAGAGAGAGAGAGAGAGAGAGAGAGAGAGAGAGAGAGAGAGAGAGAGAGAGAGAGAGAGAGAGAGAGAGAGAGAGAGAGAGAGAGAGAGAGAGAGAGAGAGAGAGAGAGAGAGAGGGATGGAGAGAGAGAGAGAGAAAGAGGGGGGAAGGAGGGAGAGAAAGAAAGAGAGTGCTCAGTCTTAACAGAGTATTTGCCCAAGATGTCAATTAAAACAAATTCATCACGGATTCTTGACATGTTTTTAATGTGAGATTTATTCCAGTAACACATTTGCACCAAATAATCAAAATGGTCTTGTATAGAAATAAACGCCTGAGAACACGATGCAATGTTTAAGAAACTTCTGTTCATCATTGGGATAACCTATAATCATAAGTTCTCAACTCACTGGCTACCCTTTGTTGTTAAGTCAGTCAAGTCTTTTGAACCAGTCACCCATATTGGAGGTTACATTATTAAGAATAATATTTCACAAAACGTCATTGTCACAGAATAGTGAAATATGTTTTTGTTTATCTCACTGTCCCCATCCCCCTTTTGTATATTTTTTGGGAGGGAATAATGGACTACACATAACCTACCCTCAACAGGCATGGCGGAAAAAAGTAGACATGTGGAGGGTGTGTGTGTGTGTGACTGAGATCGAAAGTTTGTTTGTTTTGTTTAACGACACCACTGGAGCACATTGATTAATTAATCATCGGCTATTGGATATTGGTAATTCTGTCTCGTTGACTGAGATGAGGACACAAAGCAAAGTTTCTAAGGGGTTCGGGGGTATGCTCCCCCGTAATATTTTAAAAACTAGATGTCCTGAAAGCAATTTCCTGCATTCTATAAGTAAAATTTATCTCTGCCTTCAAATTTACTAGCAATAATACTTTTGATTCAGAATTATTGGGGGCTACATGTAGCAGCGATAGAAATAAGCATAATTTTTCACTAGTCCACCGGACAAGTACATCTAGAAATCTACTTATTCACCAATATCTGGAAAGAGTTCGACCCGTACCCCTCTATATCAAAGGCTCTAAAGACTAACCCTAACCCTATACCTAAAACTACTCTAACCATTGAAAGAGGGGTACAGGTCGAACTCATGCCCAATATTTCACTTGTTCAAACAAGCTGTTAGTTTTATTGAAGTGCAAGGAAGAAGAAGAAGAAGTTTGTTTTGTTTAACAACACCACTAGAGCACATTGATTTATTAATCATCGGCTATTGGATGTCAAACCTATGGTCATTTTGACACAGTCATAGAGATGAAACCCGCTACATTTTTTTTAGTAGTAGCAAGGGTTTTTTATATGCACCATCCCACAGACAGGATAGCACATACCACGGCCTTTGATATACCAGTTGTGATGCACTGGCTAGAGTGAGAAATAGCCCAATAGGCCCACCAATGAGGATTGATCCTACACCGACCGCACACCAAGCATGACATTGTTTTTGATTGCTCAAAATGAAACAGCATTATAAATTTGTACTTGTCCACAAGACAAACATTGAGGTACATTTTGCTTGTCCGAGCAGATTTTCACTTTACAGGACAAACACATATGTGCTTATTTCGAATGTTAGCTAGAGGCCCCCCCCCCCCAGCCCCCACTCCTACTCCGCTATGCCTGGTCTATAGTTATGGTCATATTGTATCGCCCAGTCGCCTGTCAAGTATTTCATAACACAAACTCCATTGCATTTGATTATCACCTTTTGCATCACTGGTGTACGTCAGAGTTGAAATGACATGAAACCATTACAATATAAGTGCGGTCAGCCATGCTTGTGACATGTCGGCCATTGTTGTTGTAAGTGACGTCTGTTATGTCATCATCAGCTGACTCTGTAACTGACGAGTGTGTAACAGACTACTTCAGCTACGTGATTACCAAGATCGTCAACCAGAAAGAAAGAGGCGAAGGTAGAAAAAGAAAGGAATGTGTGTTTAATGACACCTCAGCACATTTTAAACTGTGGCTATTTGGTGTCTAACATATGGTTATTTTAACACTTGGTTTGGAAAGGAAAGGAATGTTTGTTTAATGACACCCCAGCACATTTTAAACTGCGGCTATTTGGTGTCTAACATATGGTTATTTTGACACTTGGTTTAGAAAGGAAAGGAATGTTTGTTTAATGACACCCCAGCACATTTTAAACTGCGGCTATTTGGTGTCAAACATATGATTATTTTGACACTTGGTTCGGAAAGAAAAGGAATGTTTGTTTAATGACACCCCAGCACATTTTAAACTGCGGTTATTTGGTGTCAAACATATGGTTATCTTGACAATTGGTTTGGAAAGGAAAGGAATGTTTGTTTAATGACACCCCAGCACATTTTAAACTGCGGTTATTTGGTGTCAAACATATGGTTATCTTGACAATTGGTTTGGAAAGGAAAGGAATGTTTGTTTAATGACACCCCAGCACATTTTAAACTGCCGCTATCTGGTGTCTAATATAGGAAAGGAATGCTTGTTAAAGTTAAAGTTTGTTTTGTTTAATGACACCACTAGATCACATTGATTTAACTAATCATCGGCTATTGGATGTCAAACATTTGGTCATTTTGACATAGTCTTAGAGAGGAAACCCGCTACATTTTTCCATTAGTAGCAAGGGATCTTTTATATGAACCATCCCACAGACAAGATAGCACATACCATGACTGTTGACATACCACTGGCTGGAATGAGAAATAGCCCAACGGGCCCACCGATGAGGATCAATCCCAAACCGACTGCTCATGAAGCGAGCGCTTTACCACTGGGCTACGTCCCGCCCGCGGAATGGTTGTTAAATAACATGTTTATTTGGTGTTTTAACACTTGGTCTTCATTTCATTTCAACTTATTTTCATGCTTATATCCCATTAAGTTTCAAGCACACTGTCCTGGGCACACACCTCGGCTATCTGGGCTGTCTGTCCGTCCAGGACAGTGGGTTAGCTGTTAGTTAGTGGTTAGTGAGAAAGAAAAGGGTGTAGTGGCCTTACACCTATTCATTGAGCCCTTAAGAACTCGCTCTGGGTTGGAGCGAGTACTGAGCTGCAAACCCTGTACCTACCAGCTTGTAGTCCGATGGCTTAACCACGATGCCACGGAGGCCGGTTACACTTGCTCTCAAGGAACGTTTGTTGAACAACTCCTCAGCACATTTTAAACAATGGTTATTTTAAACAATGGTTATTTGCTGTCTAACACACAGTTTTGTTTTATTTTGTTTAATTTACGGGGATGGCAACCCCTGCAAAAACAACACCCCCCATAAAAAAACAAAACTAACAAAAATGAACAACACACAAAAGCACCTTTTTCACTTTAAAAGTGTCAATATTTTTGGTCTCCTTTGGAGAAGACTATATTACTGTTTTCACAGCCCAACAGTGGCGTAGCGTTGGCGGGGTCACTGGGGTGGTAGCCCCGGGTGCAAAATTCTGGACTGGTCGAAGAGACTGGTTAGGGGGCGCAATACTTGCCTTGCCCCGGACGCTGGCAACCCACGCTACACCACTGCAGCCCAAACCCTGGTTATTTTGGGCCAGGTATTGTTCTATGTTCACAATGATTTCCCAAAGGCTATGATATGTTTTTAGTGTTCACAGATATAAAGTGAACGCCTATATATCAAGTGAATGAAAGGAACTGCTGTTGCTATAATCTGTAACAGCCAGTAACCAATGAAATGAAATGGTACATCGCTCGCCTGATGCGCGATTGATCTAGGATCGTTTCCCGTCGGTGGACCTATTGGGCTATTTCTCGTTCCTGCCAGTGCTCCACAACTGGTGTAATAAAGGCTGTGGTATATACTATCCTGTCTGTGGGATGGTGCATATAAAAGATCCCTTGCTGCTAATCGAAAAGAGTAGCCCATGAAGTGATGACAGCGGGTTTCCTCTCTCAATATATGTGTGTGGTCCTTAACCATATGTCCGACACCATATAACTGTAAATAAAATGTGTTGAGTGCGTTGTTAAATAATACATTTCCTTCCAATAAAATGACAGCATGTTTCTTTTCTCATTCCATTGAGCCCCTTGACTAACTGCCATAGTTAACCAGTGCACCATGACTGGTATATCAAAGGCCGTGGTATGTACTATCCTGTCTGTGGGATTGTGCATATAAAAAGATCCTTTGCTACTAATGGAAAAATGTAGTGGGTTTCATCTCTATGACTGTGTAACAATGACTATATGTTTGACATCCAATAGATGATAATGACTAAATCAATGTGCTCTAGTGGTGTAGTTAAACAAAACAAAACTTTAAATTCAACTTTAACCAACTGCCTTAGTTACTCTGTAGCTAACAGTTACTATGGAAGGAAGGAAGGAAATGTTTTATTTAATGATGCACTCAACACATTGTATTTACGGTTATATGGCATCAGACATGGTTAAGGACCACATAGATATTAAGAGATGAAACCCACTGTCGCCACTTCATGAGCTACTCTTTTCGATTAGCAGCAAGGGATCTTTTATATGCATCATCCCACAGACAGGGTAGTATATACCATGGCCTTTGATATACCAGTCGTGGTGCACTGGCTGGAACGAGAAATAGCCCAATGGGCCCACCGATGGGGATCGATCCCAGACCGACCACGCATTGAGCGAGTGCTTTACCACTGGGCTACGTCCCGTTCCTACATGTACTATGTAACTGACTCTGTGAGCTCATTAAACAAAAATTCATTTTCTTTTTCCCCCCTTTAAATTTTTAACGTATTCCACAAAATAAAATATATTTATCAAATCTAATCAAAAGATTTATTTTACCACAGTAAAACTGGCATCAGTATTGAATTTCGTAGACATGTTTCAAATTACACGTAACACAAAGAGTGAAAACACGTAACGGAAAGGTTGTATGAATAAACCCGTTTGCATTAATAAAAGTGTTCAAAGATTTATTCGCCTGCACAAACTGGTCTCACAATCTACTTTTTCTTAGACTTGTTAATCTCATTATGAAACCGCAAGTAGTAGCACACAGAGAAAAAAAAACATATAACAGACAAGTTGGTGGAATAATTTATTTTTATTTTTTATTATTATTATGCACCAGTATGTATAAGTTCCACGCCCAAGTTGTTCAGCAGACACTGCCAGAACATAAAGACTGTTTGTGAATTTCGCATAAAGACTGTTTGTGAATTTTCGCAACAGCGAAACGTTTTATTGCAGTATAAAAGCTGCCTAATGGGTATTTTCAAAATGCCTGGTAGTTGTTGTATTGTATCGTGCACGAAGTAAAAAAGTTATAAAACATATCTCATACAAAAGTAGACATATTCGCCAACTCATAATGTTCATAGAGGGTTTAGTATACAACTTGACATAATCTGCACTGCTTATAGTATGTCAAATGAAGCCTGTCATATCATGCATTTATTATATGATTAGGGGTTGGAGACGTAGCCCAGTGGTAAAGCACTCGCTTGATGCGCAGTCACTTTGGGATTGATCCACGTCGGTGTGCCCATTGGGCTATTTCTTTTTCCAGCCAGGGCACCATGACTGGTATATAAAAGGCTGTGGTATGTGCTATCCTGTATGTAGGACAGTGCATATAAAAGATCCCTTGCTGCTAATGGAAAAATGTTGCGGGTTTCCTTTCTAAGACTATATGTAAAAATTACCAAATGTTTCACATCCAATAGCCAATGATTAATAGATCAATGTGCTCTAGTGGTGTTGTTAAAGAAAAATATATTTATATATATTATTTGATTATTATATCGAGATCTATTCCAGAAATATTCACACAGTGGTGGGGATGGAGTCATCAATGTGTACCAATGCCACAAGAAAATGACATTGACATATTTGTTTTTAAAAGCTGACCTGCCAAACCTATTTAGTATCTGGCCACACGTTTCATCAAATTCTACCAGAATTCGTTTGGATTCATGGCACTTTATGTTGGGAGAATCCATAATAATCAAATGTTTTCATGGTTTTTTACATTTTATCCAGTGACTAATTTAGTAATTTATTCACAATTTGATGCTAATAAACAGACCCACAGAAACCGAGAGGATTTAAAGGGACATTCCTGAGTTTGCTGCATTTGTAAGATGTTTCCAACTAATAAAATATTTCCACGATTATACTTACATATTAAATATATTTTCTTGTTTAGAATATCAGTGTCTGTATATTCAATGTGTTTCTGGTCGTCTTAATATTTGTAAGAAGTTCAAACTGGATTTTAGGAAATAAAATGAAATTTAACCTAGTACAAATATTAGAACGATCAGAAACATGTTTAAAATACAGCCATGTAATAATATGTAATTACAATCATTAAAAAGTCTCTGTTAGTCGATAACATCTTTAAAATTGCAGCAAACTCAGGAATGTCCCTTTAATACTAGTGTAGTAAAATCTATATTTCATACAAATTTGTAATGTGGGACTGAATGTCAGTAGTGTTTAACACGGCCACCTTCTGACACTACAGATTGAAGGTATGATTGAAGGAAATGTTTTATTTAAGGACGCACTCAACACATTTTATTTACGGTTATTTGGCGTCAGACATATGGTTAAGGACCACACAGATATTGAGAGAGGAAACCCGCTGTTGCCACTTCCCGGGCTACTCTTTTCAATTAGCAGCAAGGGATCTTTTATATGCACCATCCCACAGACAGGATAGTACACACCACGCCCTTTGTTACACCAGTTGTGGAGCACTGGCTGGAATGAGAAATAGCCCAATGGGTCCAACGACGGGGATCGATCCTAGACTGACCACGGGTTTTGGTTGAAGTCACAATTTGCCATTACTCTTTGTATGATCCTTTATTTTGTCCCATAAGTATATTTTTGTGGAGACGGCACAGACTTATCTCCATAGGAGGACATAAGCACCGAACAATATTCTTAATTTCTGTGGCGTCTCATCTTACAATAAAAATATTCCGTACATTAACGAAGTGTCTGGTTGAGGAAACACATCATGTCTCCCGTTTATCACCTGTTATGTGGACACAATCAAAACAGCTGGACATTACTTTTAGTAGTTTCCTTTCACACGTTTAAACAAAGTAAACATACTAAATGCTAAGTACAAGTTTTTTTGGCGTCACTTGTGTTCAGGTCTGTCAAATCTATCCATCCATGCGTCCATGCATCCTTCCATTTCTCTTTAAACAAAGTAAACATCCATGCTAAGTACAAGTTTTTTTGGCTTCACTCCTTCCAGGTCTGTCCATGCATCCATCCATCTATCCATCCGTCCATCAATCCTTCCATTTCTCTATCTAAACATCCATATAACCCATCCTTCCTTCCATCCTTGCATCCACCCATCTATCCATCCTATCCATCCATCTATCCATGCATCCATCCATCCTAAAAATCCATCCATCGAACCCATCCTTCCATTCATCCTTGCATATACCCATCTATTCGACCCTTCCTTCCACCTATCCATGCATCCCTCCATCCTTCATTTCATCCATTCATCCATTCTTTTTTCCTTCCATCTATCCATATACCCATCGATTCATTCAACTACCCAACTAACAACCCATCAATCCATTCATCCACCCACCCATCCATTCTTCCATTCATTTCTCCTTCCATACATCCCTATACCCATTCTTCCGTCCATCTATAAAAATCCATCCATCCATCCATCCATCCACCCACACCAAAATCCACTGCATCTGGATTTAAGTTATATCATTATCATCTACTGATATTACAACACACATCGAGAGACAGACACACAACAAACATTGCTGAACACAACATGTGGACTTTATGAACACTCTCTGTATGAACATTGTCTGTAAGTGGTGACCAGCCTCGGTGGTGTTGTGGTTAAGCCATCGGACTACAGGCTGGTAGGTACAGGGTTTGCAGCCTGGTGCCGGCTCCAACCCAGAGCAAGTTCTTAAGGGCTCAATGGGTACATGTAAGACCACTACAATACACTCTTCTCTCTGGCTAACCACTAACTCACTGTCCTGGACAGACAGCCCAGATAGTTGCGGTGTGTGTCCAGGTTGATGAGCTTGAACCTTAATTGGATTATATAAACACGAAAATAAGTTGATATGAAATGAAAATGTAACTGGTGACACTGGTTTTTGTATTCCCAGGACATGACACGAACGTATCCCCTAATCTGGACTCTTGTGTTCACCCGAATGCTCTGGCCCAACACGACTGCTCCGGCCCCAGCACGCCACATGGTGTTGCATGTCACGGATGCCAAGAGCTGTCCCAATCAGACAACTTGTTATTGTAGTAACCAATCGCCCCGGTAACAGATTATTCGTAAACAATGAGCTGACATCTACACAGGGGACGGTGGTTGAATGGTCAACAACATACCCGACTCACATGACCAGACATCTCACATGACCAAACGTAATCCCTCAATCATTTCACGGCCATCAAGTTGAGTTTGAACAAAAGATGAATGCAATAGGCTCAGATGATAGGAAAAATGCTGTGTGTTATTCGAATTATTACTTCAAATATTTGGTCACAATTTACGGATTTTTGCCGTAATCTGATAGTCGGGGTTACAAAATGTGACATTAGTGTTCTTTTGTACCACTTTTTGTCAAGTAATGGATAGCACCTTTTGGTTGATTTGATATCAGTGCAAATATAATTATCTACATCCTATATGAGGGCTGGGATGGGCATCGGTGGACAGAATAGAGGGAGAATGTGGGTTGAGTGTTCTGACAGACTGATGTACACACATCTGGACACACAGACACAGACCAGTCTGCACCTAACAACTTGAGAGTACATGTCAGTAACTATGACAGAATATCTGTTTGTCCGTCCATCTGTTTACCTGTCCACCTGTTTATTCGTCCACCTGTTTACCCGTCCACAAGTTTGTCTGTCCACCTGTTTGTCTGTCCATCTGTTTACCTGTCCATCATCTGAAATATGTTTATCTGTCCATCTGTTTACCTGTCCATCTGTTTATCTGTCCATCTGTTTATCCGTCCATATGATTATATGTCTATCTGTTTATCTGTCCATCTGTTTATCTGTCCACCTGTTTATCCGTCCATATGTTTATATATCCATCTGTTTATCTGTCCATCTGTTTATTTGTCCATCTGTTTATCTATCGACCTGTTTATTTGTCTGTCAGAATATGTTTATCTGTCCATCTGTTTACCTGTCCATCTGTTTATCTGTCCACCTGTTTATCTGTCCATCTGTTTATCTGTCCATCTGTTTATCCATCCATCTGTTTATCTGTCCACCTGTTTATAACATGCACCATCTGTCTACTTGCTTACCAGTCTTCATGTCCATCCATCCATCCATCCATCCATCTATCAACTCTGTCCATCAATCCATCAAACTGTTCATCGATCCATCTGCTTTCCCATCCATTCATATGTCCATCCAATCGTCCAACTTTCCATCTATCCATACATCCATTCATCCATATATCCATTCATGCATGCATGCATGCATCCATCTATCTGTCCATCAATCCATCAAACTGTCCATCCATCCATGTGCTTTTCCATCGATTCATATGTCCATCCAATCCTCCAACTGTCCATCCATCCATCTATCCATCCATCCACCTGTCCATCCATCCATCCCTCTGCCCATCCATCCATTCCTCTGTCCATCCATCTTTCTATCTATCCATCTTTCCATCCATCCATCCATCTGTCCATCAATATATGTCTTTCCATCCATCCATCGATTCATCTGTCCATCCATCCATCTTTCCATCCATCCATTCATCTGCCCATCCATCCATCTGCCTATCCATCCATATGTCCACCCATCCATTTCCCCATCCATCCATTCATCTGTCCATTCATCCATCCATCCATCTTTCCATCCATCCAACTGTGCATCCATCTGTCTTTTCATCCATCCTTCTATCCATCTGTCCAACTATCCATCCATATATCCATCCATCCCTCTGTTCATCCATCCATCCTTCTGTTCATCCATCCATCACTCTGTTCATCTATCCCTCTGTTCATCCATCTATCCCTCTGTTCATCCATCCATTCCTCTGTTCATCCATCCATCCCTCTGTTCATCTATCCATCCCTCTGTTCATCCATCCATCCCTCTGTTCATCCATCCCTCTGTTCATCCATCCATCCATCCCTCTGTTCATCCATCCATCCATCCCTCTGTTCATCCATCCCTCTGTTCATTCATTCATCCATCTATCCATCCCTCTGTTCATCCATCCATCCCTCTGTTCATCCATCCATCCCTCTGTTCATCCATCTGTCCATCCATCCATACACCCACCCATCCATTCATTTATTCATGGAAATAATCATCCATCCACTCAGTAACACATTCATCCATCGATGCATCCTTCCATCGATCAATCCATCTCTCTACCCTCACATCTGTCTATCCATCTGATCCATCCAACCACCTACCTACCTATCCATTCATTTATCCATGGATATAATCATTGATCCATCTAAACACACATGCACACTCAGTAACACATCCTTCCATTGATCAATCCATCTCTCGACCCTCACATATGCACCATCAGTCCATCAGTCCATCTGTTTGTTCCATCCACATATCAACCACATGTCCATTCCTCCACCACACTGCCTGTCTGCATGTCCACACATACATTTATCCATGACTCTGTCCATCCATGGGTGGGATGTAGACCATTGGTAAAGCACTCACATGATGCGCGATCGGTCTAAGATCGATCCCCATTTGTGGACCCATTGGACTATTTCTCATTCCCGCCAGTGCATCACGACTGGTATATCAAAGGCCATGGTATGTTATATCCTATTTGTGGGATGGATGGTGCATATAAAAGATCCCATGCTACTAATGGAAAAATCTAACAGGTTTCCTCTCTAAAATAATATGTCAAGATTACCAAATGTTCGACATCCAGTAGCTGATGATTAATAAATCAATGTGCTCTATAGTTAAAGTTGATACTGGTGACATCATTACGATCTCATATGTGAAATCAGTCTCACTATAATGGTTTTTTCACCATTTATGTTTGAACAAAAAGTGGAGAAAATCTTAAGGTAATTAAAGGTAGGAGAGTCATTTATCGTAGTTGTTATCAATTTGGCTCAGACTTTAATGACCACAACCACTATCAGATTCCTGGTCAGGCTATTCCCCACACTGGTCTTAATGAGACTCCATAACAGTTGACTAAATCTGTGAACTCTCGCTGCGTTTCCCCTCACAGTCACAGCACGGACATTCATCACAATTATCAGTAATATTCAAATGAAAATGATTATCTGTGGTGACAAAATGTAAGCCAGTGGCCATTACGGTTTCATGGAAAACACTGGCTATGACTTTTCACACCGAGTGCTTCCTGTAGTTGAGGCAGGTTGTTTGGTAAACAGTATAATATTATTATATCGCTACCAAAGTAAAGTAAAGTTTGTTTTATTTAACGACGCCACTAGAGCATATTGATTTTTTTATCTTATCATCGGCTATTAGACATCAAACACATGGTCATTCTGACATTGTTTTTTAGAGGAAACCCGCTGTCGCCACATAGGCTATTCTTTTATGACAGGCAGCAAGGGATCTTTTATTTGCGCTTCCCACAGGCAGGATAGCACAAACCATGGCCTTTGTTGAACCAGTTATGGATCACTGGTTGGTGCAAGTGGTTTACACCTACCCATTGAGCCTTGCGGAGCACTCACTCAGGGTTTGGAGTTGGTATCTGGATTAAAAATCCCATGCCTCGACTGGGATCCGAACCCAGTACTTACCAGCCTGTAGACCGATGGCCTAACCACGATGCCACCGAGGCTGGTATATTGCTACCACTGCAAGGAAGTAATCTAAAATATCTGAGTACATGTATTGCAAGATGGAAATTAATAAAAATGGATGCACCAAGCATTGTGACTTTATTAAAGGCATATTGTCACAGACCACTAACCTATTACATGGCCTAACAAAGTATTACTTAAAAAAATATATATTTGATTTGTCCCTAAATGTACTTTATTCAACCATCTACGTAACCACCATACTCCACTTATTAATGGTATTTTGTAAAAATAATTGAATTATGGCAATGGTCCATAAATCAACAATTAACATTGCTGAGAGGGTTGACATGGATTTCACACCATCATGGTGTAAAAAGTAAAGTAATTTTGATTTATTATTCATTTTTAGAGGAATAAGGTCCTTAAATCTGTGACAGTATGCCTTTAAAAGTATCAGTAGTAGTTTATGTGACAAACCATTTTTCATGTTTATTACTTGGTTGATATTCATTCATTTCAACTTATTTTCATGCTTATATCCAATTAAGGTTCAAGTATGCTGTCCTGGGTACACACCTCAGCTATCTGGGCTGTCTGTCCAGGACAGTGAGTTAGTTGTTAGTTGGTTAGTGGTTAGTGAGAGAGAGTGTAGTGGTCTTACACCTACCCATTGAGCCCTTAAGAGCTCGCTCTGGGTTGGAGCCGGTACCGGGCTGCGAACCCTGTACCTACCAGCCTGTAGTCCGATGGCTAAAACCACAATGCCAATGAGGTCGGTTTGGTTGATATAGTAAAATGTATCAAAACATATATGATCTTTAAAGGCGTAGGCATACCGGGTCCCATTTTTGTAGGGGGGCAGGCTTGTTTTTTGCCAAATTAAATTAAACGAAAATGCCTGAATCTGTATAACAACATTTATTTATATTAGCATTACTGCCATACAGTTATATATGGTTTTAAATGAATCACTACATAATTTTTACATGGATTACAACTGATTTTGAGGTTAGAATGATGGAAATACATGGTAAAAAAGTGTCTCAGGTTAACACATTTTGCAAGAATATCTGTATCACTTTTGCCTATATTTGAGGTTTTGCTCCAGAACTAAAGGGGCAGCTACCCCACCCTACACCCCTGTCTTATATGCTTATGTTTAGAGGCATCTTAGCACCTTTGATAATTTTGCATCAAACAGCATACAAATACAGGTATATTTAGATGAGAAATTTCTTCCGTAAATTCAAAAATGCATGAATGACACATATAGGTCACTTTGACCTAATTCTAGTATATAGGGAACAAAAACTTTTTGTTTTGTTTAATGACACCACTAGAGCACATTGATTTATTAATCATTGCCTATTGGATGCCAAACATTTGGTAATTTTGACATTGTCTTAGAAAGAAAACCCACTACATTTTTCATTAGTATCAAGGGATCTTTTATATTTACCATCCCACAGATAGGATAACACATACCACGTCCTTTGATATACCAGTTGGGGTGCACTAGCTGGAACAAGAAATAGCCTAATGAGCCCACCGACGGGGATCGATCTCACACTGACTGTGCATCAAGATAAGTCCTGCTCCCATGTACAGATGAGAAATTTCTTCTGTAAATTCAGAGATGCATGAAAGATACATGTAGGTCACTTTGACCTAATTCTAGTACATAGCAGACAAAAACTAATTATAATGTGTACACACACACAGGCAGCCACACACACACACACACACACACACACAGGCAGACAGACAGACAGATATACAGATAGAAACAGAGATATAGTGAATCAGATAAATAGCAAGTACGTTTGTGTCAATTTTGCTTAGAGTCAATACACACATATGCATGCACACACACTCTTACATTACACACCCCAAAACACACTTTATTATGGGCTATATAATAGAATAAGTAAATAATAGGTATATTAAATACAGATTACACTAATAATAACTTTTCTTAACAATCACTATTTCATATATGGGTCAACATTTTAAAGAAACATTTTCTTGGAAGTAGTCATAATTTCTACTCAACTGCCTTCATTATCTTTTTAAAAAAAATCCCTCCGTATTTATTAACAGCACCAAGTGACACAATTCCACTGTGTTGGAGTTTAAAGCAACTATTGTACCGTCACATCGCCTCACTGCTCCAGTTAATAAAGAACCTGCGTCAGAATTTCTACAAATTCACGCACAGCAAACACTCATTGTGAGCTGGCAAATAAAATTAGCCTGAATTCAAGTGAAATGTTATTTAGCCGAATTATTCCAGCGACAGGCTGAAAAAGTAACAAAATGTTATTTGGATGATCCAAAACCTAAATAGAAGAAGAAATTAGTGTGACTGATGAAGGAGAGAGTGTGTGCGATTTTTTGCATATGGTGACAGTAAAGCGCATGGTGCTCTGAGCCAAAAGGTGGAATTCACTGAATAGTTAAGTGACATGCATTGGGAGATGACTGTGATAGGAGTAATTGGCTTGTTAATGAGGTGAAGTGTGCCGGTCTACACACTGCGGCGCCAGTCTACACTGGTTCATCTTCAACAGATCATAGAGCATTGGGTGCACCTATATATCTAGTATATGACTGCAGACCACAATTATTTATGCTGTATGTTTTTATATAACATTAGTGGCTATATCATTTTTATTAATATCAGCAGGCCCGTGAATTTTGGTATGTACCTTTGCCTGCCTGGGGGACACATACCCTGAAAAGGACAACCCCTGTTGTCCAGCTCATTCTCCCAGCATATTGGTTTAAACAAACATACCCTCTAAACCTGGCCGGAGTACACCCATTTTACACAAAAAGCACTACTTTTGCATGAGCCGGAATTACCATAAACAAGTCTTCAATGTCAACAGATTACACATGTTTACAAACTACATGTTCTCCCCTGTCAACTTCAGTCAAATAGTTGCCACTTCAAAGCTGTCTGCCATGAAATAATCACAGTCAAACAGCAGACTCCATGCACGGACAAATTTCTGGACAACCAGATGGGAAGATAACTGTGATCTGTAACCATATATGCACCAGTGGTTTAGACATTGTGTTTAAGACAGTAGGTCCTGGCTTCACACCTCTGTAAGGGTTTCTTACCTGGGGTGGGGCATAGCTCAGTGGTAAAGTGCTCTCTTGGTGTGCAGTCAAAGATCGATCCCCGTCAGTGGGCCCATTGGACTATTTTTCGTTCCAGCAAGTGCACCATGATTGGTATATATCAAAGGCTGTGGTATGTGCTGTTCTGTTTATGGCATGGTGGATATAAAAGATCTCTTGTTGCCAATGGAAAAATGTAGCGGGTTTCCTCTAAAGTCTATGTGTCAGTATTACGAAATGTTTGACATCCAGTAGCCGATGATTAATTAAGCAATGTGCTCTAGTGGTGTCGTTGAACAAAACAAACTTTAAAACAAACTTCAACAGTGGTTTAGACATTGGCCTTAAAGCTGTAGGTACTAAGTTCGAACCCTTGTACTGGTTTCCTACCCAGAGTGAGTTTTATCAACTTATTGAGGTGGTGTAAGGCCACTACACAACTAATCAATAACTCATTGTCCTGGAAAGACAGCCCAGATGGCTGAGGTGTGTGCCCAGGACAGCATGCTTGAACCGTGAATTGAATATAGGCACCAAAATCATGTTGAAAGTTAAAATATTAATCATCAGCTATTGGATGTCAACCATTTGGTATTTCTGAAAAAAATTGTATTTAGAGGAAATTAACCCACATTTTCCCCATTAGCAGCAAGGGATCTTATAAATAATATACTTTCCCAAAGACAGGATAGCACATACCATGGCTTTTGATACGGCACCCATAGCACACTGGTTGGAATGAGGAAAAACCAAGGTTTCCTGTTGTTTTTTGTAATTAAATATTGAAATAATTATGTGTTGGACATTAAATTATTTTACTTTAAACTGCATTGAGGTGTTATTAAATAAATATTCCTTTCCTTTCCAATAAAGTTTGGTTTGTTTAATGAAACCACTAGAGCACATTGATTTATTTATCGTCAGCTATTAGATGTCAAACATTTGGTAATATTGATATATATGCACCATCCCACAGATAGGATAGCACATACCACGGCCTTTGATATACAAGTTGTGGTGCATTGGCTAGAATGAGAAATAGCCCAATGGGCTCACCAATAGATTCTAGACCGACCGCACATGAGGTGAGAGCTTTACCACTGGGCTACATCCCGTCCATTCCTTTCTAATAAAGATCAGTTAGGTTTTTTTTTTTTTTAAAGATGTAAGTATTTCCGAACTTGTAGACCTTGACCAGCTCTCGTCAAGGCTTAGTCACCTGCTGTGATGATAGTCCACTGACTGTCAGCAGTTTTGTCGTGATGGCCAATGTCATGTGACCTGCCAGACTGACACATGTCATATATATAACCATATTACATATAAAACCATGTAACATATATAACTGACTTGATATAACCAGGGGTGGGATTTAGTTGGTTGAGTGCTCGCTTGAGGTGCTTGCGTCGCAGGATCAAACCACCTCGGTGGATCCATTCAGCTGATTGTGTTTTTTTTCTCTCGTTCCAACCAATGCACCACAACTGGTAAAATGCCATGGTATGTGCTTTCCTGTCTGTGGGAAGGCCGGTGCATATAAAAGATCCCTTGCTACATTAGGGAACATATGGTACTTCTGACTCTGATGACTACGAGTCAGAATTACCATATGTTTGACATCCAATAGCTGATGATTAATAAATCAACGTGCTCCAGTGGTGTTGTTAAAACAAAACTTTAATACAACCATGTTACAGTACTGTGTAAAAGTAAGTTATGTATAAAATCTATGTTACACAGGTTCACCTGTGATAAATGACCTGTCATCAATGTATTCATTTAACACACACAGACAGTGCTCAGTTAAAAAGTTTGTTTGTTTTGTTTAATAACACCACAATGATTTATTCATCATCAGTTATTGGATAACAGTTGGTAATTTTGACATATAGTCTTAGAGAGGAAACCCACAGGCATCTTCTATATGCAACATCCCATAGACAGGATAGCACATACCACAGAATTTGATATACCAGTCATGGGCTACTCTTTTCAAGTAGCAGCAAGAGATCTTTTATATGCACCATCCCACAGACAGGGTAGCACATACCACATGCCTTTGATATACCAGCCATGGTGCACTGGCTGGAACGAGAAATAACTTAATGGATCCACCAACGGGGATTGATCCCAGACCGACTGCGCATCAAGCGAGCGAGCGCTTTACCACTGGGCTAAAACCCGCTCCCTGTAGTGTAGAAAAAACCCGTGTCATCTATTTCCGTGCTGACTGACATACACAAACCGTTCCCTCTATTTCCGTGCTGACTGACATACACAAACTGTTCCATCTATTTCCGTGCTCACTGACATACACAAACTGTTCCATCTATTTCCGTGCTCACTGACATACACAAACTGTTCCCTCTATTTCGTGCCGTGACTCACTGACATTTCCGTGCTCACTGACATACACAAACTGTTCCATCTATTTCCGTGCTCACTGACATACACAAACTGTTCCCTCTCTGTAGTCTCGTAAACCAATTTGGGACGATGTAATGAATTTGATTTACACAGAATATTCAATGAGATGAATGCATCTATCGTCCGATTCTGCTTAATCTACTGTTTCGCACCGTAATGACAAAAACAGCTTCAACGAGGAATTCTCCCATTATCTGAGCACCATAATGGTGAAAAAAAACCCACACGTTTCGTTGATTACTAGAACTAATATCGTCATAAAGGAGGTACTAAAATGCAGAAATATGGGCAAAAAGATAAATAAATAATGTAACGTTCGGGTCAGATGGCTGTAGGAAATGAGAGGCAGTTTGTTCCATTTCATGGCTGGTGCTACTCAGTCGTGGACCATCTCAAAGGGGTTATGTGATGTGTGTATCCGTGAGGTATCGCTTGGAAGGAAGGAAGGAAATGTTTTATTTAACGACACACTCAACACATTTTTATTTACGGTTATATGGCATCAGACATATGGTTAAGGACCACACAGATATTGACAGAGGAAACCCGCTGTCGCCACTTCATGGGCTACTCTTTTCGATTAGCAGCAAGAGATCTTTTATATGCACCATCCTACAGGCAGGATAGCACAAACCATGGCCTTTGTTGAACCAGTTATGGATCACTGGTTGGTGCAAGTGGTTTACACCTACCCATTGAGCCTTGTGGAGCACTCACTGAGGGTTTGGAGTCGGTATCTGGATTAAAAATCCCATGCCTCGACTGGGATCCGAACCCAGTACCTACCAGCCTGTAGACCGATGGCCTAACCATGACGCCACCGAGGCCGGTATATCCCTTGGAAGGAAGGAAGGAAATGTTTTATTTAACGACACACTCAACACATTTTATTTACGGTTATATGGCGTCAGACATATGGTTAAGGACCACACAGATATTGACAGAGGAAATCCGCTGTCGCCACTTCATGGACTACTCTTTTCGATTAGCAGCAAGGGATCTTTTATATGCACCATCCCACAGGCAGGATAGTACATACCACGGCCTTTGTTACACCGGTTGTGGAGCACTGGCTGGAACGAGAAATAGCCCAATGAGTCCACCGATGGGGATCGATTCCAGACTGACCGCATACCAAGCGAACGCTTTACCACTGGTCTATGTCCCACCCCCAGTATCCCTTGGGTCAACAAATTGTAGCTCTTTACACGGACTTTATTACTGTATCTGGGCGAGACGTAGCCCAGTGGTAAAGCGCTTGCTTGATGCGCAGTCAGTCGGTGGGCCCATTGAGCTATTTTGCGTTCCAGCCTGTGCACCATAACTGGTATATCAAAGGTCATGTGCTATCCTGTCTATGGGATGGTGCATATAAATGAGTAGCCCATGTGCATATAAATGATATATGTCAGAATTACCAAATGTTTGACATACTAATAAATCGAAAAGAGTACCACTGAATATGGACCAGGTTATGCTCAGTACACCACCTGAAAAAAATATTTTTAAAAAGAAGAAATTTTGCTTGAGCTGTGGGGTGGGAGGGTTAGATCCCAACCTCCCACCTGCAAATGTACCTGTGCTTGTCTAGTGTGATTTAAAAGAAAAATTAAAGTTTCGTTTTAACGGTACCACTAGAGCACATTGATTTATTAATCATCGGCTATTGGATGTCAAATATTTAATAACTGTGACATAGTTTTAGCAGAAACCCACTCCATTTTTTCTATTAGCAGCAAGGGTGAGATGTAGCCCAGTGGTAAAGCGCTCGTTTGATGAGCAGTCAGTTTGGAAACGATCCTCATCAGTGGGCCCATTGCACTATTTCTCGCTCCAGCCAGTGCACCACGACTGGTACACCAAAGGCTGTGGGGTGTGCTATTCTGTCTATGGGATGGTGTATATAAAAAATCCCTTGCTGCTAATCGAAAAGAGTAGCCCATGAAGTGGCGACAGCGGGTTTCCTCCCTCAATATCTGTGTGGTCCTTAACCATATATATTTTATGTTCACTTTCCCACAGACAGGACACCACATACCATGACCTTTGATACAACAGTTGTTGTGCACAGATTGGAATTGGAAAAAAAGGCAATCTGAGGGATTTGATCCTTCGACCCAAGCACCTCAGACAAGCACTCTACCCACTGAGCTGGATCCTGCCATCGTCTAAGTGAGACGATTAAATCTTCAGAATTCTTGTTCTTATAATAGATGGGAGATTATTATTATGTGATGCAACATTATAATAAAATAGACATATTACTGTCAATCAAACTAATTTTCAGTCAGTTTGTGAAATAAATGGCCTAATTTTCCAGTCAATTTGCAAAATGACAATTTTCTAGCAATTTGCTAGGCCAGTCTTTTTACAAATGGACAAATTTCAGTCAGTTTACAAAATGACTGAGTTTGGACATAACTGTACATACATGTATAATACATGTTTTGGATCTAGAAAGAAATATTTCATTTGATGATGCACCCAACACATTTTAAATATGTGTATATATTGCATTAACGTTACAGTAAATGACCACAGAGATGCAAACACTTCATGGGCAACTCTGTTTAATTAACCGGCCTCGGTGGCGTTGTGGTTAGGCCATCGGTCTACAGGCTGGTAGGTACTGTGTTCGGATCCCAGTCGAGGCATGGGATTTTTAATCCAGATACCGACTCCAAAACCTGAGTGAGTGCTCCACAAGGCTCAATGGGTAGGTGTAAACCACTTGCACTGATCAGTGATCCATAACTGGTTCAACAAAGGCCATGGTTTGTGCTATCCTGCCTGTGGGAAGCGCAAATAAAAGTTCCCTTGCTGCTAATCAGAAAGAGCAGCCCATGTAGGGGCGACAGCGGGTTTTATCTCTCAAGATCTGTGTGGTCCTTAACCATATGTCTGACGCCATATAACCGTAAATAAAATGTGTTGAGTGCGTCGTTAAATACACCATTTCTTTCATTCTTTCTCTTTTTGAGTAGCAGTATAAGGGATCTTTTATATGTGCCATCCCACAGACAGGATACTAGATACCAAGGCCTTTGTTAAGCCATTCATGGTGGGCGGGAAATATTGCCCAGTGGTACAGTACTCGCTTGATGCGCGGTTGGTGTGGGATCGATCCCCGTCGGTGGGCCCATTGGGCTATTTCTCATTCTCAGTGCACCACCACTGATATATCAAAGGCTGTGGTATGTGCTACCCTGTCTGTGGGATGGTGCATATAAAAGATCCCTTTCTGCTTATCGAAAAGAGTAGTCCATGAAGTGGTGATGGTAGGTTTCCTCTCTCAATATCTGTGTGGTCCTTAACCATATGTCTGACGCCATATAACCATAAATAAAATGTGCTGAGCGTTGTTAAATAAAACATTTCCTTCCTTCCATTCATGGTGCACTGGTTGGAACGAGAAATAGTCCCGGTGAGCACTTTACCACTAGGCAATGCCACCATACTGACATCTCTCTTACTAATCAGTAAAAAAAATTAAGCAAGTTTTGGGACTATATGGCAAGCACAAATTTGTCCTTGATAATGGCAGCAGTTTTGGTAAAAGGCAGTGGCCATTGTTGGACGACTTTTTATATAGAATTTTGTTTTGTTTAACAACGCAACTAGAGCACATTGTTTAATTAATAATCTGCTATTGGATGTCAAACATTTGGTAATTCTGACACAATCATCAGAGGAAACCCGCTACATTGTACCTAATGCAGCTAGGGATCTTTTATATACACTTTGATATGCACCATCCCACAGACACGATAGTACATACCACGGCCTTTGATACACCAGTCGTGAAGCACAGGCTGGAACAAGAAATAGCCCAATGGGTCCATCGACGGAGATTGATCCTAGACTGACCACGCGTCAAGCGAACGCTTTACCATTGGGCTACGTCCTGCCCCTTCTTTTTGTAGAATTTGTACACTAAATGTGAATAAACCATACATTCATGCTATCTTATTAACAAGAAACCATTGACACACTTCAGCTATATTGGCAGTTTGTCCAGGGTAGTTTACATAAGCCTTAATTTCATATACTTTACCACTGGGCTACATCCTGCAACCCCCCCCCCCCCCCCCCCCCCCCAATGGCAACAAACTCTGGAGAGACCCTTTAATGAATGAATTATGAAATGGGTGAACACACACAGTACAGTGCATGCGGTATTGCACCTTCCAATAGGCAATATGTTTATTCTGGGATACAGCTGGTAGGAAAATTAAAAAAAAATCTACCATAACATCCCCCCCCCCCCGACACCCCCCAATCATCAGCATTGGTGGTTGTGCCAAATCTGGAAACAGAACCTTGTGCCAACAAAAAGTATTTCTGTTTTTAGTTCCACCAATTATTTTTGTAAAAGAAAAGAAAGAAAAAAAACCCCACAAAAACAAGTGCAGCTAGTGTTTGTGAAATACATCAGAAAGCCTAGTGATAAATAAAGTATTTCTGTTCTTAGTTCCACCATTTATTATTTATTTTTGTAAAACAAAAAAACAAAAAACAAAACAAGTACAACTAGTGTTTGTGAAATACATCAGAAAGTGTAGTGATAAATAAAGTATTTCTGTTCTTAGTTTCACCATTTATTATTTATTTTTGTAAAAGAGAAAAACAAAAGAAAGTAAAATTTATTTTATTTAACGACGCCACTAGAGCACATTGATATTTTTTTAATTTTTTTATTTTATCATCGGCTATTGGATGTCAAACATATGGTCATTCTGACACTGGTTTTTTAGAGAAAACCCGCTGTCGCCACATAGGCTACTCTTTTACAACAGGCAGCAAGGGATCTTTTATTTGTGCTTGCCACAGGCAGGATAGCACAAACCATGGCCTTTGTTGAACCAGTTATGGATCACTGGTCGGTGCAAGTGGTTTACACCTACCCACTGAGCCTTGCGGAGCACTCACTCAGGGTTTGGAGTCGATATCTGGATTAAAAATCCCATGCCTCGACTGGGATCCGAACCCAGTACCTACCAGCCTGTAGACCGATGGCCTAACCACGATGCCACCGAAGCCGGTGAGAAAAAAACAAAACAAAACAAGTACAGCTAGTATTTGTGAAATACATCAAAAAGCCTAGCGATAAATAAGGTTTCTAGACTCAATAATTTTGGAAGCTTTAGTCAACACATCACATAACATATTCTGGGATTTTTTGTTTTTGTTTTGTTCTTCAGTGTTTAGTTGCAGTTTGCCAGGAAAGTCGCATGATGTTGAAAGCAGATTTACAGCTTGTTGTTAGGAAAACACTACCGATGTTAAAAATGAATGCTCCAACAGATTCCTGGAAGGTGAGGAATGATAGCAGTTTGTCAGGACTGTTGTGTTTTATGTTGTTATTGCTGGCATCATCGGCTCATTTGTCTAAAAGTTTTCTTTGTCTAGATGTTTTTTTGTTTTATTTATTAATTTTCTTCTCTTTTTTTTATTTTATTTATTTATTTTCTACACATTTTATATATAATATAGGATTTTGCTGACTAAAAAACATTACTTATTAAGCAACAGCAGATTTAGTATGTATGTAATTCCCTTTTTCATACATTTGCTTAAAAGCTATTTTCCAAACATTTTCAAAGTTTAACAAAATATAATTATGAAGTGTAAATCTTTATAATCTTATTCCTAAATTCATGGTTATTGGGTGTCTATAATGTATGGTATTTTTATGACACCTTGCCTACAGAATCAGATAAGAAACCTGCAACTTTTATTATTTATCAACACTAAAAAGTTGATTGTATGTACTTTTTCAGACATAACAGTGCATATACCACTGTTTTTGATAATCAAGTCACTTTTGATAATCCAGACATGAAACAGTGGTTGGAATGGGAAATAAATAAGTGGGTCTAGACAGGGATTTAGCTCAGTCAGTTGAGTGCATGCCTGAGGTGCTTGTGTTGCAGGATCAAACCACCACGGTGGATCCATTCAACTGATTGGGTTTTTCTTGTTCCAACCAGTGCACCACGGCTAGTATATCAACGGCCATGGTATGTGCTGTCCTGTCTGTGGGAAAGTGCATATAAAAGATCCCTTGCTGCATTAAAAATAAATGTAGCAGGTTTCCTCTACTAACTACGAGTGAGAATTGTTAAATGTTTGACATCCAATAGTCGATGATTCTTTAATCAGTGTGCTCTAGTTTAACTTTAACTTGAACTTTTCTCTAGCTAGACAAAAAGAGGAGACTTATTAGGGGCTGGTCCCTGCCTCTCACCCACAATAGGCATGATCCCTATAATAAATTTGTCTTTGGGATGAAAATGTAAGAGAAGAAAAAAGAAAAAAGACTGGAATATATTAAAAACAGTATAAAACAAATGTGAAGTATATGTGTACAGGCTCCCATTTTTATAGAGGGGCAGGCTGGCTTTTGCCTGAATTGAACAAAAATGCCCGAATCTGGATAACAATATTTATTCATATTAGCATTACTACCAAACAGCTACATAGGGTTGCCAACTAATCACTATGCATTTTTACGTGGAATACAACTAATTTTAAGGGAATAATGACGGAAATACATGGTAAAAAGGTCTCAGATTAGCACTTTTTACCCGAATTTGAGGTTTTACTCCAGGACTAGGAGGCAGTCCCCCCCCCCCCCCCCCCCCCGCCTCTCTGTCTCATAAGCTTATGATATGAAGAAAGTAATTATAGTAAAGTTTGTAATATCAACATAACACAAACGGACAATATTTGTTTAAACAGTTTTCCTTTTCTTTTCAGTCTGAACAGGAGTGTTCAGGAATAATGAATAGAAAACCAGTCTAAAATGACGGAATGTATTTAGCCAAGCTTCTTTAAGCAAAATGTCAAACAAGGAAGCAATTTGGACACAAAAATTATCTGACGCAGTCGTTCAAGAAATGTTTTAAAAGTTCGTTCATTCGGCATCAATAATGAAATGACTTTTTTGCTGACTCGGGGCGCGTATCTTGTATTAGGACCTCAGAACACCTTGAAATTTAATTACCCAAGAAAAATTGCTGCAAACGACCAGCGATGGTGGATAAAGAAATGATGGACATCTCTCATTAGCAATCGCGGTGCGTAATCTCGTGTCTAATTCCTGCACAATACGTGTGTGATTTTCACGGGCACACTCATTTCTCGCAATTGTCCGAGTGATTAAATATTGCATCTTTGCGAGCGAGAGAAATACGAGAATGAGGGAGTAGCTGTATTTTGTTCGATTGTCGATCCGTTACATGTTTATCCATCAGATGAGCTGGTCGTACAAATCTATTACTGCCGATTTGACAGGCTAACAACATTTGCATGTTCTCGGTGGAATTGCCGACATGCAATGATCACGATGAAAACTGGCTCGAAATACACAGTGTTAAATCTGGTGAAAGCATGCATGGACGTAACAGAAGTAAATAGTGGCCTTGGTGGTGTCGTGGTTAAGCCACTGGACTTAAGGCTGGTAGGTACTGGGTTCGCATCCCTGTATCGGCTCCCACCTAGACTGACTGTTATTAACTCCACTACACCAACTTCTCTCTAACAACCATTATTCCACTTTCCATGCCCCCCCCCCCCCCCCCCCCGCCCTGCTTATAAAACTTTTAGAGGCTAGACTCAAGACTCTAATAAAGAAGGAGAAGAAGTTTGTTTTGTTTAACGACACCGCTAGAGCACATTGATTAATTAATTAATTGTCAAACATTTAATAATTCTGACTCATAGTCATCAGAGGAAACCTGTTACATTTGCTAATGCAGCAAGGGATCTTTTCTATGCACCATCCCACAGACAGGATAGTACATACCATGGTCTTTGATATACAAGTCGTGGTGCACCAACTGGAATGAGAAATAGCCCAATGGGCCGACCAACGGGGATCGATCCCAAACCGACCGTGCATCAAGCGAGTGCTTTACCACCTGGCGGACTCCTAATAAAAGTCTGACAATCTAATGCCTTAATTGGCAGCCCCATACATATCGTATCTTTGTGACATCATTACAGATTTCAGTCTAGTTTTATAAGCATGGGCCCTGAACAGACAGCCAGATAGCTGAGAACCTGTGCGTGCCTAGAACAGCGTGCTTGAACCTTAATTGGAAAATTATAAAAGTGTAGTGGGCTTGACACTGAATTCATAATGTGATGATTACCCAGTGAGCATTGCAGGGTCCATGTACCCCAGGATTGGAAAGGAAGGAACTGTTTTATTTAATGACTCACTCAACACATTGTATTTACGGTTATATGGCATCAGAAAATTCTATCTCCTACTAGACAAATAGGACTATTTTATGCTAAGTGTGGGATTTCGCTTAATTAGTAAGAAGAGTTACATGAATGCCCATCCCCATGAATGACAATTTGAAATGTCTCCGGTGACATCAAATTCTCCTATTCCCGCTCTTTTTCACTCATTCCCATTTTTGTTTCTGTGTCTCCCTCTCCATCCCTTTCTCTCACAATTGATCAATCAAGTTCAAAATAACTCTCTCCCTCCCCCCTCTCTCTCTCCCTTCCTCCCTCCCATTCTCTCTCTCCCTCCCTCCCACTGTCCCCCTCTCTTTCCCTCCCTCCCATTCTCTCTCCCTCCTCCTCTTTCCCTCTCTCCCTCCCATTCTCTCTCCCTCCCTCCCACTGCCCCCTCTCTTTCCCTCCCTCCCATTCTCTCTCCCTCCCCCTCTTTCTCTCTCCCTTTCTCCCTCCCTCCCTCCCACTGCCCCCTCTCTTTCCCTCCCTCCCATTCTCTCCCTCCCCCTCTCTCTCCCTTCCTCCCTCCCACTGTCCCCCTCTCTTTCCCTCCCTCCCATTCTCTCTCCTTCCCCAGTCTTTCTCCCTCCCCTCTCTCTCTACACTTCTCTATTTCTCTCTACCCCCATCTCTCTGTCTCGCTCTGTCTATCTGTCTCTGCCTCCCTCCCTCCCCCTCTCTCTACCCCCCCCTCTCTCTCTCTCTAACCCCTCTCTATCTCTGTCTGTCTCTCTCCCTCTGACTCTCTCTACCCCTCTCTCTCTCTAACCCCTCTCTATCTCTGTCTGTCTCTCTCCCTCCCTCCCCCTCTCTCTGACTCTCTCTACCCCCTCTCTCTCTCTACCCCTCTCTATCTCTGTCTCTGTCTCTCCCTCCCTCCCCCTCTCTCTCTCTCTACCCCCTCTCTATCTCTGTCTGTCTGTCTCTGTCTCTGTCTCTCTCTCTCTATCTTAGTTGATCAATCAAGCACTGAAATAAGTACACATGCTATAGACACCAAATAGTTGCAGTTTAAAATGTGCCGAAGTGTCATTATTATTTCTTTCCTATCAATATTTTTAAATAGTTTAAAATAGTTTAAGGACCATGCAGGACTGCCCCCATCTTGCTACTGTCATGCATTAATTTAATGTTTAACATGTTTGATTAGATGTTTCACAATCTGACTCGAGACGTCTCATTTACAGTCTCAAATTAAACATTTCTCTATGACTCACATATCGTCACAATGAACGAAACACAGCCGAAATCAGGTCTCTAGTCATCAGCCAGTGTCACGGACAGTGAAATAACGAACACTCCAAACACTGTCTGCATATTGCCTCTTTGTTACATGGAGATTAACGAAAAACAAAATTCATTGGCAGCCTAATAATTAATGGGGATCCAGTGTGCTAGAGTTAAACACAGAGCAAACAGTGCCTAGATCGTAGTGTTTAACTGTCAGCCTTACAGTGGCCACAGTGCATGTAATCACAGCTGAAAAACAGTTGTCAACTCCATCGCTTCTACAAGATACCGTATTGATCAGATAGAGAAGAATTCATGGACATTGTTAAAAACTAATTGTAGCTGAACAATTGGTCTGAAGGATATGTCGTCACTACAGATGCTTGATGCGCGGTTGGTCTGGGATCGATCCCCGTTGGTGGGCCCATTGGGCTATTTCTCACTCCAGCCAGTGCAACACGACTGGTACACAATGTATATCAAAGGCCGTGGTATGTGTTATCCTGTCTGTGGGATGGTGCATTTAAAAGATCCCTTGCTGCTAATCGAAAAAAGTAGCCCATGAAGTGGTGACAGTGGGTTTCTTCTCTCAGTATCTGTTTGGTCCTTAACCATATGTCTGATGCATTCACCATCCCATAGAAAGGATAGCACATACCATGGCCTTTAATATACCAGTTGTGGAGCACTGGCTAGAGCAAGAAATAGCCCAATGAGTCCACTGATGGGAATCGATCTTAGACTGGCCACGCATCAGACAAGCAGTTTACCACCCAGCTACTTCCTGCCCTCCTGGATATAGGAGATCTCTTGCTGGTAATAGAAACACCCTAGATCTCATACCAGGGTCACTCTACACTTGAAAAATGCAAAAAGAAAAAAAGAAAGATGCTTTTGATGGGTCTCACTGTATATATATATATATATATATATACCAAAATGTCAGTAATAAGTGGGATCTGATGACCAAGAAGCTGGTTGAATTTAGTACATTTGAAAAAACAATACATTTTCAGTCAAAATATATATATAGAACTTCACATACGTTGCTTTTGCTTCCTATTTATTGCACAAGTTTATTTTGCGCAAAATTATATACCACGAGACCATGTAGCGGTCGAGTAGTATATATCTTCTTTTGCAAAATAAACTGAGTGCAATAAATAGGAAGCGAAAACAATTTATGTGAAGTTCTGTATTTATCATATAATATCTTACATTTTCAGTGCAATCAAAGTATGCGATATTTTTCAGATCACATACTTTAAGAATTTGCAAATTAAATGTAAATTAGTCGAGGTCTCGGCACTATGTTTATTGACATTTAAGCAAACGTACTTGGGTGACACTCCATGATTGACGTATGCATTCATAGTCATCAAATAAAAACATTTCAATGGCAATTTGACACTGAAAGCTGTCCAGCGTTCAGAAAACAAAAAACATTAGGCATAACTTTATTTCGATGTAAGGACATCCAAAATGACGTCATTCGAGTTTGACGTCATTTCCATTCAAAAATACACCGCACCACATATTCTTACGTCATTTGAATATCTAGTAATGGCGGACTGGAATTAAAGTTGCGTGTACAGTTTACAAAAACATGTTGTATTAAGCTCGAGCTTATATGATAAAGAGATTATTACCCTCGTGTATTTCGGTATCGTCATATATCATATATTAGGAATAAAAATAATGTATTTACAATACAATTTTTATAGCTAATATATGATATTGACGATACCGAAAACCACTCTGGTAATAACCTGTATGTATTACATACCTTCTTTTATGTTTTACAAAAATGGTTTTTAATTTAACGTCATAACAACACTATTGTAAATCGATAATCAAAACTCCTTTCATGGATTTACTTAACGTTAAGAATCATACTCTGCGGCAGCCTTGTGTAATGTTTCAAGTAAATGATGTGACGTAATTTGTAAATCATATATGACGTCAGTAAATTAAAGGCGCTAACTGCAGTAAAAATAAAAAGGGAATTCCCCATTTAAAAGTTCCGGTCCATATCGCAGATATGTGAGATACAAAATAAATTTTATCACACAGTTTCAAAATGTCTTTACCACTCTAGTAATATTGAATAGGTATGTAATAAACTGCTAAACCATTTAATACATTAACTGCCATATACAACCCTGCCTTTAATGAACGGTGACATGGCAAAGTCCCTCAGAGCAATGTTTGTCCACTTAAACACGGGGGATTTAATATTTCAAGGCAATTACAACCTGCTTGAAGATGGGGGAAAACACCACGGAAGAAGCCATCTTAATGAATAAATGTTTTTCAAGACCTCCTCTTGTGACATGTATTCTTGTCTTTTCCCTATTGATTTTCCCCTGCTCGGTCTCCAGCTATACAAGTATTTGAGAGCCAGCAGGAATGCACTTCATCCGCCATTCCCGTACTCAACACTGCCGCTTGGTCCCGAGCCTTTAAAAATCTAATTCATTCCAAACAAATTGTCAATACTCAAAATAGCTTTGAAAATCACAACTTCTTCTTCGGGCAAAGAAACGTAACCAAAGTCTAAATTACTGCTGGAGGAATGAGAACTTAGCTGAAGTCTAAATTACCTCAGGAGGAATAAAAATATGGCCTCGTGAATGAAACGTACAATTACGTCCAACCATCTGCTAAGTTTCCTGATCCTTCACTGACAAGTCATCATTCCTGTTGAAGACGCCGGGATTCAGAGGTGGGAAACACTCAACGGAAGGATTTAGAATCTGCGTGATGAGAAAAAATGGAGGAATTATCTACAGCTTTGCACTAGGCTCTATGCAGGGAGTGATAATGAATGAATAGGTTTAGCAAAAGTGAGAACGCAATAAAACTGAACATTATAAAAATTTATTGAAGAAAAAAAAAAAGTAAAAAAAAAAAGAAAAAAAAAGAGGAAAATGTGGCAAAAGCCTTGATGGTTCGAAAATAAAATGACAATAAAAGGATGGAATGATTACCATTAGGTTGCTTGTTAGCTTGTAAAAAAACATTTTATAAGTTAAATAATTTAAACTAGAAATTTACAATGGGGACAAGATTTAGCTCAGCTGATAGAAAGAAAGAAAGAAATGTTTTATTTAACAATGCACTCAACACATTTTATTTACGGTTATATAACGTCAGACATATGGTTAAGGACCACACAGATTTTAAGAGGAAACCCGCTGTCGCCACTACATGGGCTACTCTTTCCGATTAGCAGCAAGGGATCTTTTATTTGCGCTTCCCACAGGCAGGATAGCACAAACCATGGCCTTTGTTGAACCAGTTATGGATCACTGGTCAGTGCAAGTGGTTTACACCTACCCATTGAGCCTTGCGGAGCACTCACTCAGGGTTTGGAAGTCGGTATATGGATTAAAAATCCCATGCCTCGACTGGTATCCGAACCCAGTACCTACCAGCCTGTAGACCGATGGCCTAACCACGACGCCACCGAGGCCGGTCTCAGTTGATAAGAGTGCTTGCTTGAGATGCATGGTCATAGGATCAGAATGCTGTGCCAGATTCATTTGTGTTTTCCCATCCCAACCAGTGCCCCTTGACTGGTACTGGTATATCAAAGACCATGGTAGGTGCTGTCCTGTCCTACATGGAGATGAGGCAAATGAATAAATGAATGAATATTAATGAGACCCCATCATCAAAAACACGTCAGCTATAAAGTTGATGATCAACATCATACCACACACCCCTCAAAAACAAGAACAATCAAAAACACCTTTAAAAAAATGTGAGTAAGTCATATTCATGCAAAATACAATAACTCCGCTACTGGATCAAGAAAAGTGTGTGTGTGTGTGGGGGGTACATGCCCCTTTATCTCCTCTCCCCGCTTCCTACACCAATGAATGACACCCCATCATGAAAAACACACCTGCTATAATATAATAATCAACATCAATACAAAAAAACACAACCCTCCCCCCAAAAAAAAACAGTAATAAAAAACCACCTTTAAAAAGCTGTGAATGAGACATAATCGTGCAAGCCACAATAACACATATCAACATACCTTACCAAAAATAAAATCTTCAAAAAGAAAAAAACCCAAACATAAAAGGTCAAACCATTAAATCACTATGGTAAACACAAACCAAAATAGCACTGAACCATCCACATGAAACAAATAACACATATCAGTTGAAAATTATATTATCACAGACACTCAAAGAACTCATTAATTTTTTTAACAAAATACTAAGTAATTTGTCTGCTGTATTTGCCATTGTAGAAAAAACCCTTGAGAATGTTGCCATCCCTGCACCACAATGAGGAACAACACTCGCAGGTGAGGAGAAAAAAGAAGTTTGTTTTGTTTAACAACCCAAATAGAGCACCTTGAGTTATTAATAATCAGCTACTGGATGTCAAACATTTGGTAATTGCGACATATAGTCTGAGAGAGAAAACTTGCAACATTTTTCCATTAGTAGCAAGGGATCTTTTATATATACAATCCCACAGAGAGGATAGCACATACCACAGCCTTTGATATACCAGTCGTGGTGCACTGTCTGGAACTTTTTTCATAGGTACCCCATACATGTTTCAAGCACAAGGCTACTTGACACAGTGGTACTAGATAAAATAAAATTGCATACATTTTTTGTCCAGATGAAACTATTTTTTTTTACAACCAATACACTCACATTTATCACTAATCACAGGACTTGGGGTGTTCACTTCTCTATCAAAAGTTCGGCGCACCTTGAACTTTGACCCAGCCGGAAGTTATTTGGTTTAGTACTACCTATACACAAACCAAAATAGCACTGAACCATTAACATGAAACAAATAACACATATCAATCGAAAATATTATCACAGATGCTCAAAGAACTCATTAATTTGTTAAATGACTTAACTTTTTTAATGAGATATATAATAATGTGTGCTATATTCGCCATTCTAGAGGAAAACTTTAAATGTTGCCATCCCTGCACCACGGTAAAGAACAGCACCCACAGGTGGTATCCTGACTTGTAGTTGTTTTTAGTTTATTCTTTGCTTTGAACCTTGCAGCTCATAAAATATACAATGATACATAAACAGAAAACAGCCTCGGTGGTGTCGTGGTTAAGTCATCGGACTATAGGCTAGTAGGTACATGGTTCGCAACCTGGTACCAGCTCCAACCCAGAGCGAGTTCTTAAGGGCTCAGTGGGTAGGTGTAAGGCCACTGCACCCTCTTCTCTCTCACTAACAACTAACCAACTGTCCTGGACAGACAGCCCAGATAGCTGAGGTGTGTGTCCAGGACAGTGTGCTTGAACCGTAATTGGATATAAGCACGAAAACAAGCTGAAATGAAATAAAACAAACAGAAATATTTACATGTACATGAGAGATTGTGTATTTGCAGGATGGACATTCAAATAAGTCGAGAACATAAATACATGTATGTTGCCTTTTTGAAATATTTAACAAGATTACACTGTTCTTTTTTGTTTTGAACAGATAATAATTGAACAATTTTACACACCAATGTTTTGAACCAATAATAACAAAACCGGCCTCGGTGGCGTCGTGGTTAGGCCATCGGTCTACAGGCTGGTAGGTACTGGGTTCGGATCCCAGTCGAGGAATGGGGTTTTTAATCCAGATACCGACTCCAAACCCTGAGTGAGTGCCTCGCAAGGCTCAATGGGTAGGTGTAAACCACTTGCACCGACCAGTGATCCATAACTGGTTCCACAAAGGCCATGGTTTGTGCTATCCTGCCTGTAGGAAGTGCAAATAAAAGATCCCTTGCTGCCTGTCGTAACAGAGTAGCCTATGTGGCGACAGCGGGTTTCCTCTCAATATCTGTGTGGTCCTTAACCATATGTCTGATGCCATATAACCGTAAATAAAGTGTGTTGAGTGCGTCGTTAAATAAAACATTCCTTTCTTTCTTTCCTTACTGCACAATTTACATTTCCTTTCTGATCTTTCTATGAGCAGTTGATGGGAAGAAACACGATATTTTGTAATTAGTTTTGTATAACATTCAGGAATTGATATTCTAAGGTCATATTGTAAACAAAAAGGAAGGAAGGAAGGAAGGAAGGAAGGAAGGAAATGTTTTATTTAACGACGCACTCAACACATTTTATTTACGGTTATATGGCGTCAGATATATGGTTAAGGACCACACAGATATTGAGCGAGAAAACCCGCTGTCGCCACTTCATGGGCTACTCTTTTCGATTAGCAGCAAGGGATCTTTTATATGCACCATCCCATAGACAGGATAGCACATACCACAGCCTTTGATGTACCAGTCGTGGTGCACTGGCTGGAGCGAGAAATAACCCAATGAGCCCACAGACGGGGCTCGATCCCAAACCGACCGCACATCAAGTGAACGCTTTACCACTGGGCGACATCCAGCCCCATAAACAGAAAGTGTCTGTCAACTGTTTATACATATGACATTTAGGAGGTTTGGCTAACAAAGCATCTTTCTCTGGAATAAACTGATCAGTTAAGTGTATTTTAAAACATCCTTGAAAGAAAACAACACTGTCAATGTGTTGACTTAACTTGATATTTCTACACTAAGGTGATGGCAGACTGAGTCTGAGATTTTATGGATATTGGGTGTATGTGTGTGTGGGGGTGGGGGGGAAGAAAGTAAAGTTTGTTTTATTTAACGACGCCACTAGAGCACATTGATTTTTGATCTTATCATCGGCTATTGGACGTCAAACATATGGTCATTCTGACACTGTTTTCAGAGAAAACCTGCTGTCGCCACATAGGCTACTCTTTTATGACAGGCAGCAAGGGATCTTTTATTTGCACTTCACAAAGGCAGGATAGCACAAACCATGGCCTTTGTTGAACCAGTTATGGATCACTGGTCGGTGCAAGTGGTTTACACCTATCCATTGAGCCTTGCGGAGCACTCACTCAGGGTTTGGAGTCGGTATCTGGATTAAAAATCCCATGCCTCGAACCCAGTACCTACCAGCCTGTAGACCGATGGCCTAACCACGACACCACCGAGGCCAGTCACTGGATTTGAACACTATAAAGCCAAGTTAAAACATTTTTATTCGCCTTCACACTTTAATTTAAAAGGACATTCCTGACTATTTTTGGCCAATACAGTCTTTTAGATAATTAAAATTACGTATTATTCAAAAGCATTTGTTTAAAATGTCTGTAGTTCTATATCTAGTGTGTTTGTAGTTAATAGATATACAGACATTGATACTTTAAGAAAAAAACACCCCAAAAAAAAAAAGAAAAAAAAGAGATAACATTTAATCAATATTTACTTTTAATCATTGAGAAAGCTCATTTAGGTCGATACATGTTAGAATGGTGGCAAAGTAAGGAATATCTCTTTAACGACGTATATACTGGAAATTAAATTACTGTGAGACGTTTATACCGACACGATGGTTAGTGTTAATCTCATCACGAGAGAAAAAACGTTTGAAGTAACACAGTTAAATAAGTCTTTATTTTCTCCATCATTAACACTGCATGTGCACTGTCCAGAGGCATGCCAGTGGATACAATACAAACCACTCAGCACAAATTACCTGCAGGTCTGGCAATAACAGGAAGGACAAGTCCATCTACGCTTAATTTGGTTTGTCTCTGGTGCTGGAAAGGAAAGGAATGGTACCATTATGACATCCCAGCACATTGTTTAATCAGTAACAATTTCATAGGAAAGAAAATTGTTTAATAATACCCAAGCACATTGTTTAATCAGTAACAACTTCATAGGAAAGAAATGTTTTAATGACACCCCAGCACATTGTTTAATCATAGGAAAGAAATGTTTTAATGAATGATCAGTACCCATAGCCCACATTGTTTAATCAGTAACAACTTCATAGTAACAACTTCATAGGAAAAGAAAATTGTTTAATAATACCAACTCAGCACATTGTTTAATCAGTAACAACTTCATAGGAAAGAAAATTGTTTAATAATACCCAAGAACATAGTTTAATCAGTAACAAACTTTCATAGGAAAGAAAATTGTTTAATAATACCCAAGAACATTGTTTAATCAGTAACAACTTCATAGGAAAGAAAATTGTTTAATAATACCTCAGCACATTGTTTAATCAGTAACAACTTCATAGGAAAGAAAATTGTTTAATAATACCCAAGAACATAGTTTAATCAGTAACAACTTCATAGGAAAGAAAATTGTTTAATAATACCCAAGAACATTGTTTAATCAGTAACAACTTCATAGGAAAGAAAATTGTTTAATAATACCTCAGCACATTGTTTAATCAGTAACAACTTCATAGGAAAGAAAATTGTTTAATAATACCCAAGAACATTGTTTAATCAGTAACAACTTCATAGGGAAGAAAATTGTTTAATAATACCCAAGAACATTGTTTAATCAGTAACAACTTCATAGGAAAGAAAATTGTTTAATAATACCTCAGCACATTGTTTAATCAGTACCAACTTCATAGGAAAGAAAATTGTTTAATAATACCCAAGAACATTGTTTTCTCAGTAACAACTTCATAGGAAAGAAAATTGTTTAATAATACCCAAGAACATTGTTTAATCAGTAACAATTTCATAGGAAAGAAATGTTTTAATGACACCCCAGCACATTGTTTAATCAGTAACAATTTCATAGGAAAGAAAATTGTTTAATAATACCCAAGAACATTGTTTAATCAGTAACAACTTCATAGGAAACAAATGTCTTAAAGGAACAGACCCTAGTTTTTAAACACTAAGGCATAATTTTCATGTAGACTCTAGTTTCAACCTGTAAAAATGGACACTAAGTTTTGTTAATTTACAAACATGTAACAAATTTGGATACAACAGAGTGAAACCAGAGTCTGTGATGTTGAAATACCCTTAAAAAACAGAATAAAACGCGACTTTATAACTGTTACATGAATAATGCATTTTGTGGTATTAGAAACACCAGGACAACTAGAAACACTTCGGTTGTATGGAAATGGATTATCTAAACAATAAAATATAAGTAATGTTTGATTTCAGTGATCATAAACGGCTCTAATAGTGAAAACTATGCCTTAGTGTTTAAAAACTAGGGTATGTCCCTTTAATGACACCCCAGCACATTGGATTTAGTTTCTTTGGTGATAACTCTAAGATAGCTTCAAAAATCTCTAACCTGTTGGGGCAGGATGTAGCTCATGTGATGTGCGGTAAGTCTGGGATCGATCCCCGTCGGTGGGCCCATTGAGCTATTTTTCGCTCCAGCCAGTGCACCACGACTGGTATATCAAAGGCTGTGGTATATATGCTATATTCTGTCTGTGAGATGGTGCATATAAAAGATCCCTTGATACTAATGGAAAGATGTAGCAGGTTTCCTTCCTAAGACTATCTGTCAAAATTACCAAATGTTTGACATCCAATAGCTGATGATTAAGGAATCAATGTGCTTGAGTTGTGTCATTAAAGGGACATTCCCGAGTTTGCTGCATTGTAAGATGTTTCCGACTAATAAAATATTTCTATGATTAAACTTACATATTAAATATATTTTCTTGTTTAGAATACCAGTGTCTATATATTCAATATGTTTCTGGTCGTTTTAATATTTGTAAGAAGCCCAAACTAGATTTTGTCTTCAAATAATTTTGTACGTATCAAAAAAAAATATTTTAAGAAATAAAATGAATATAACCTAGTACAGATATTAGAACGATCAGAAACACGTTTAATATACAGCCACTAATATTTTATGCAGAAATATATATTTGATATGTAATTACAATCGTTAAAACGTCTCTGTGAATCGATAACATCTTAAAAATTACAGCAAACTCAGGAATGTCCCTTTAAAGAAAACAAACTTTAAACTCCAGCCTGTTTTTTAAACCTTGTATTTACCCATACAGCCTCATATTAATTTTAAATTGTTTCAAAGTGTATAAAACTGATATGCTATTGATTATCGCTTGAACATGATCAATGTAAATTATGCGCGCACATTTGGCTTAGAAACACAACTCCCAACACGCATGGCCGTATTAATTTCATTTGTGAATTACTCCGACAGAAATGGGATTACCGTTGTTAATTACAACAGAGATTCACTCTATGGTTCTGCTGGATTGATGATCTTTGCCTCAGTGTTCTGATTGCATTGATTACAACGTCATTAACTCGAAGACTGAATCAGAAATTATCACTCCAAATGCTTTTAATCAGAAATCAGAGGCTTTTGATGTATGTTTGAGTGGTGGGTGGAAGGAGACACTGGTCTCCACAAGGGGGTGGTCAGTGGGCTCATTGGGCTATTTCTCGCTCCAGCCAGTACACCACGACTGGTATAACAAAGGCCGTGGTATGTGTTATCCTGTCTGTGGGATGGTGCATATATAAGATCCCTTGCTGCTAATCGAAGAGTAGTCCATGAAGTGGTGACAGCGGGTTTCCTTTTCTATATCTGTGTGGTCCTTAACCATATGTCTGATGCCATATAATCGTAAATAAAATGTGTTGAGTGCGTCGTTAAATAAAACATTTCCTTCCTTCCACAAGGGGGTGAGATGTAGCCCAGTGGGAAAGCGAATGGTGCATGATTGGTTTAGGATCAATCCCCGTCAGTGGGCCCATTGGGCTATTTCTCGTTCCAGCCAATGCACCATGACATTGTATATCAAAGGATGTGGTATGTACTATCCTGTCTGTGGGATGGTACATATAAAAGATCCCTTGCTACTAATGGACAGATGTAGTGGGTTTTCTTCCTAAGACTATCTGGCAAAGTTACCACATGTTTGACATCCAAGAGCTGATGATTTAATAAATCAATGTGCTCTAGTGGTGTCGTTAAGCAAAACAAACTTTTGGTCTCCATAAAATCTAAAGCTGGGTAGGTTAGGATGCAAAAATATTCTTTCCTGGTATGAATAGCCTTAACGTTTAACTACATGTATTTACAATGCTTAAACACCAGGGGCCTAATTCACTAAACTCTCGCAACTTTGCGATATCGCAGTGCAATGCTAAAAGACTTGCAAAGAGGATGCTTTGTTGGCTAGCAGAGCCTAAGAGACCTGTGTGAATAATGACCCTTGTGTTTGAGCAAAATGGGCTTCGTAAATTTGGCCTAATATGATTTTAAACATGCTTGTGGTTTTGTTCTTCAAGTTTCCATGTTTTGCCATGTCTGATATGTTTCTGATGGTGTTCACTGATTGGCCTAAGACATTTTCTACAGTATGTGCAGATCGGCAGCGGAGTAAGAGACTTTTAATGATGCTATTATGCAGTTTTTCCCTGGAAAGTGAAAAATCAATGACAAATAAGGGCATGTTAACAGCTGTGCATGTCCTGTGAACTAAATAAAAATATAAAAATGAAAAGAATGTATGTTTAATGACAACTTGGCACACCGTTAATTGAAAACCTATTGGGTGCCAAACATGGTCATTGAGATCATTGGAGAGAGAGAGAGAAGAGAGAGAGAGAGAGAGAGAGAGAGAGAGAGAGAGAGAGAGAGAGAGAGAGAGAGAGAGAGAGAGAGAGAGAGAGAGAGAGAGAGAAAGAGAGACAGAGAGAGAGAGGGAGAGACAGACAGATAGACAGAGAGAGAGAGAGAGAGAGAGAGAGAGAGAGACAGACAGAGAGAGAGAGACAGATATACAGATAGACAGATATAGAGATAGACAGAGAGACACAGACAAGGAGGAAAACAGAGAGAATTTGAACCAGGAAAGAATCAAAGAATCTTTTATATGCACTTTTCCATAGTTAAGACAGCACATACCACAACATTTGGATGTACTAGTCAAAGTTTGTTTTGTTTAATGACACCACTGGAGCACAACAATTTATTCTTCATCAGCTATTAAGTGTCAAACATTTGGTAATTTTTTATTCATAATCTTAGACAAGGCCTGCTACATTTTCCATTAGCAGCAATGGATCTTTTATATACACTTTATCACACTCAGGACTACACCTTTGATACACCAATTGTGGAACACTGGCTGGGTTGGGGGAAAAAAACCCCACCACCCTCCATATCCACAGAGACTGATACAATGAACCACCAACGGAAATAACTCAGCAACTGTTCCAAGTCTGCTTGACACTCTTCATAACATCAGGAACCAGTCTATATTCTCTCCTCGCATTTTATCGACGATGACAAGGTGGCATTAAAAAACTGTCCATCCTCAATCAGCTGGTTTTTGCAGGATCCCTGGAAGACCATTTTTCTCTCGGTTCCTATCCAAAATGATCGTTACAATGGGACTCTTCCCAATAATCAGATAACACAGAAGAGTTCTCTGCCCTGGAACCACTCAATTACAACCGCTTGCAACAAGATTAACTTGTAACCTGCCCTTGGCATAAATGATTACAAAATGGCACTTCATGCCTGAAGACGTGTAAAATAAGAGATGTTATCAAATTAAGGAAGCTCTATTTGATTCTGTTTTGCCGGGGCCTGATGGTTAATCAATGGGAATGAACTAGACACACACTAAACAGAACTCAGAACCTTTGGGTCCTATAAGAAGCCAATTTCAACAACTTTCGGTTATTTTCATGCATGCAAGATGGCTATGTTTAAAAAGTTTGTAAAGTGAGACTTGTTGTGTGTTTAATAGCATTAATTATTTAAAGGTCTGGAAAATAGTTGTTTAACTGGACCACTAACAACTAACCCACTGTCCTGGACAGACAGCCCAGATAGCTGAAGTGTGTGCCCACGACAGCATGCTTGAACCTTAATTGGATATAAGCACAAAAATAAGTTGAAATAAATAAATAAGTAAATGTTTAATTGGACAACCTTTGTCTGCCATTAGCAGAAAGCTTGGGTTATTGTCATGCAAGATGGCAATCTTTCAAAAGTTTGTAAAGTGAGACTTGTTGTCTGGTTAATAGCATCAGTTATTGAAATTTGGAAAATACATTGTAGTTCTGTTTAACTGGATAACCTTCATTGGCCATTAGCAGAATTTTTCGGTTATTAATTGTCACGCAAGATGGCGAGGTTTCAAAAGTTTGTAAAGTCAGACTTGTTGTCTGGTTAAAGGCATCAGTTATTTAAAGGTCTGGAAAATATTTTTGTTTAACTGGACAATTTCCGTCGGCCATTAGCAGAAAGCTTTCATTTTCTTTACACATTATGCAATCTTAATTTTAATATTAAACTAAATTTGTGTTCATAAAATGTTGCTATATAGCCATCTGTCATGTTTCAAAATAATGTAAAAAACCCCAGGGTTTTTGCCACAGGGTAAAATGGTCATACCCAAATATTTTTTGCAGATTTTTTTTCATTTTAAAATTAATGTCTTTGACAAAATTAATTACTCTTATCATTACTGTATGATTTTCTTAACCCTAACCCTAAACGTAACCCATTTCTTTCTAGGGGAGGCCCCAAATACCCCGTTGACTGTGTCTGTATTTAATTCCATAGCGCCATATCCAAAATTTCTTTCTGGCAGAAACACTGAATGGGAATGTTATTTTATAATAACTTACATTTCTTATTACTGTAAAACAAACATTTCTCCAGTTTTATAATAAAACTAATAAAAGTAAACTTATATTGATTCTCTGCTGAGAATATAAATCAGATGTTAATGTGAATAAAAAAATTAGAGAAAAAAGAAGAAACAAACCCCTCCTGCCAACATTTGTAACATGCATTGTGATGAACATACATAGATGCTATTATAAACCAATTTTCATTGGTCTATAACTTACAGTTCGTGAGAAATGAAACTAAACATGAATGAAAATGTAATATTGGAACTAAATGCAACAGTTGATGCCTTTGGAAAAGTAACCCTTAAATGTCAATTCATCAAGGATGCTTGAAAAACAGAATTTTATATTATATATATATATATGATGTGTAGGTTCAGCCTTAAGCATTTTTCTGACATATCAACTGAAAGAATAATCTTGATAAATGTTCAGTTAAAAGTCACAATTACCTCTAGGAAATCAATCGTTTGCATGACTAAAATGAGCGAATTTATTTTATTGCTTCAGTGATAAATGATGATCAGTGACCAAGTGGATCGGGAATGTTTTAGGGTCAACTTCCACACGCCATTAATGTTTCCCATCAACGCATTTGAATTATTATCAAGCAGGTCAAAGATCTCAAATTGTTCGGAACACTTTGTGAAAAAAAATTAATTTCCAGATTCACTCTCATAGATCTTCACCTTTTGCTAGACATAAAACAGTCTATTTTCTATTATTTTTCAATGCATCATATCAAAAATCATGTTAATAAAAAAGGGAAAAAGATATTAAGTGAAAAAAAGCAATCTTTAAATAATCTAATTCAGCTCTGTTGAACTTTCTCAAGCAACATCACATTGCCCTTACAAGTCTTTTTGTACACTGCAATACAAAAAGAATAATATTTAAACTTTAAAAAAACCAAAAAATATATATATATTTATAAATTATTATTATTATTTTTTAATGCCAAGATCTAAGGTTAACAAGTATATATGATATTATGTAGTGTTCATATAACTTATTGTAATAATTGTTTTTTTTAAACTTGCGATTTTGGGTTAAACTGTGTGAATTTAAAAAATCTCCTGCTTTTTCAACACACACCTCCTGCTTTCTCTTGACTAAAAGTTGACAGGTCTGTTGTAGTGTGAGATTGCAAACTTCAGAGTTCAGTGAATGGGGTCCCTGAGCAATTTGTATTAAAATTTTAAGTTAAAGTTTGTTTTGTTTAACGACACCACTAGAGGACATTGATTTATTAATCACCAGCTGCTGGATGTCAAACATTTGGTAATTTTGACATAGAGTCTTAGAGAGGAAACCTGCTACATTTCTCCATTGGTAGCAAGGGATCTTTTATATGAACCATCCCACAGACAGGAGAGCACATACCACGACCTTTGATACACCAGTCGTGGTGCACTGGCTGGAACAAGAAAAGTGACCCCAAGAAAGCTGAAGTCATCCTATAACAAGAATTCTGAGGAATTAAATGTCTTGCCTACCATAAACGTTTTCAGTGCACTATGATGAATGACACCGGCTTCGGTGGCGTAGTGGTTAGGCCATCGGTCTACAGGCTGGTAGGTACTGGGTTCAGATCCCAGTCGAGGCATGGGATTTTTAATCCAGACCCAAACCCTGAGTGAGTACTCCGCAAGGCTCAATGAATAGGTGTAAACCACTTGCATCGAACAGTGCTCCATAACTGGTTCAACAAAGGCCATGGTTTGTGCTATCCTGTCTATGGGAAGCGCAAATAAAAGATCCCTTGCTGCTAATCGGAAAGAGTAGCCTATGAAGTGGTGACAGCGGGTTTCCTCTCACAATCTGTGTGGTCCTTAACCATATGACTGACGCCATATATAACCGTAAATAAAATGTGTTGAGTACGTCGTTAAATAAAACATTTCTTTCTTTCTTTCTTTATGATGAATGACAATCAGTGTAACTACAAACCAAATTTCATGGACTTATCACTTAACTGATAAGTCAATGAAATTTGGTTTGTAGTTACACTGATTTCGGAACTGGGGTGGCAGTGGCCCCAATGTTTGGACGACAAAAAAAAAAAAAAAAAAAAAAAAAAAAACCTTTAATTTTTGGGTGTGAGGTTGGGATTGGGACATAATTTGGGTAAACATTACAAGAACCCTATGCAATGTAGTGATTATCTTGTTAATAACATTTTAATTAGATGATGTAATTTGAGTCAAAGCCGAGGCCAAGCTACTAAATGATATAGGCTATCATTTAGTAACTTGTATTGATGTGTAGGAGGACAGTTATAATTTAAAAGCTAAACTGAGTTATGTCACTTGGCCCATGTTTTCATCACTTTATAAGGTGATTCAATACCCTGGCTTCATATAATAGCAACAACTGACTGTACTATGTTGTTTGTTTATTATTTTGTAATACATTCTAAAACAGTTTACACACATGTATGTAAAATGGTATTTGCATTTTGCACACTTCCAAATATGTCAAAGAAAAGGGTACAGATGGTGAGACCTCATACAAATCAGACAAACTTTTTCATTGTCATAAAATTATTGGTGAAATACGCTTCTTTACCAGTAGTTTTGCTACAAAAATATTGTTACAAATGTTATGAAAGAAAGAAAGAAATGTTTTATTTAATGATGCACTCAACACATTTTATTTATGGTTATATGGCGTCAGACATATGGTTAAGGACCACACAGATTTTGAGAGGAAACCCACTATCGCCACTACATGGTCTACTCTTCCGATTAGCAGCAAGGGATCTTTTATTTGCACTTCCCACAGGCCGGATAGCACAAACCATGACCTTTGTTGAACCAGTTATGGATCACTGGTCAGTGCAAGTGGTTTACACCTACCCATTGAGCCTTGCGGAGCACTTACTCAGAGTTTGGAGTCGGTATCTGGATTAAAAATCCCATGCCTCGACTGGGATCCGAACCCAGTACCTACCAGCCTGTAGACCGATGGCCTAACCACGATGCCACCGGTCAAATGTTATGATGTAGATTATTATGACATTGTAAGTATTTAGAATATAGGCAGTTACAAAATATCACATGAATGAAAATTTGTTTGTTCATTTCGTTTAATGACACCACTAGAGCACACTGATTTATTCATCATTGGCTATTGGATGTCAAACATTTGGTAATTTTTACATATAGTCTTAGAGAGGAAACCCGCTACATTTTCCATTAGTAGCAAGGGATATTTTATATGAACCATTCCACAGACAGGAGAGCACATACCATGGCCTTTGATATTCCAGTTGTGGTGCATTGGCTGGAATGGCATATGAATGAATGCAAGTCTTTTAACTTATTAAAGCCTTTCATATCAAATATGTTAGTAATTAAAGTTAAATTTGATGAATATAGTGCATTATTAAATTGTCCAGAAGTTAATTTGAAAATTAAATAAATACAATTGATTAAAAAGCCTTAATTTTGTTACAATTTGTAGACTAACTGAAGCTTGAACTTAAGAAGAAATTTTCTTAATTAACATCTTGGGGGTAGCCAAAAAACCCGACAGCAAACGTGTAATTCAATAGTAAAAAATCTTTAACAGGCGAAAATATGTTACACTGCTAATAACCAGGGTCAGTGAACTTAATGAGATCTTGGTTATCATAATTCTGATGAAAGAATTTGCTGCTGAAATTAAAGCATGAGATTTGCACACCAAGCTTTGAGAGAATGAGTCACTGAAATGGTCCATAGCACTTTATGGTCTTCCTCTTTTGAAAAATACAAACAATGACAATAAAAAGTAAGTTTTATGCCATCACCAATCAGAAGATCAAACGAATTAGATGACCATGTCATGGAACTGCAACTGAAATGAACAATCTATTTTATTTCAACTTTATTAAAACTGGTTCTGTACACTACTGAAGTGGGTGAGACGTAGCTCAGTGGTACAGTGCTCGCTTGATGCGCGGTCGGTCTGGGATCAATCCCTGTCGATTGGCCCATTGGGCTATTTCTCGCCACAGATAGTGCACCAAGACTGGTATATCAAAGGCCATGGTATGTGCTATCCTGTCTGTGGGATGGTGCATATAAAAGATCCCTTGCTGCTAATTGGAAAGATAGCCCATGAAGTGGTGACAGCGGGTTTCCTCTCTCAATATCTGTGTTGTCCTTAACCATATGTCTGACGCCATATAACCGTAATTAAAATGTGTTGAGTGCATCGTTAAATAAAACATTTCTTTTTTTCTTTCTTTCTTTCTGTACACTACCGAGTGCTTACTTCCCCTTGAAATCAGTCTCCTTTATTATTATTCAAATTTCTTTACAAATTTCATTAAATTTAATCAAATGTACAATTTAAAAAAGTACCACCAACCAAAGGCTCTGCAAAATTGCATTTTTAACCTTCTGTGTATGAAAAAAAAGAAAGAAAAAAAGAAGGAAATAAAAAAAAGGAAGAAAAAAATGGATGACAAAAAATCTGTTAAGTTGAATGATGAGATGTAATAAATTTGCTAGGAACAAATTGTAACATTCTCAAGGCCTGATAAGGGCAGAACCTTGCCAAGCAGCACCAAGTGGGATATTTTACGAGGAAAGCAATAAACACATTCATGGGAATCACTTTGATCGAGTGTTTCAGAGGTTTACGGTTCTCCAACAAGGCAATGTGCGGCGGAATCGATAAGCAATAATTATCAATCGCGGCAGTAAAAAATTTGAAGTGCCGAGCGACAATCGAAATGAATTAATGGTGAATGGCATCAAGTGGTGTAATTCCTGGACTATTAGGTGTCACACATGCTATCTGTAATATGTACACAGTTACTAAGGAAACCCAGTTCGATATATGACATGAAGTGATCATCAAAACAAAAGAAAAGAGAATATTTTACATCAGTATAACACATTGTTTGATATCACATTGTAGTACCTGGTAATTCTGACATTTTTCACCTTTGTGTTATAGTAGGTTACACCTATATAAAAAGAAAGAAAGAAATGTTTTATTTAATGACGCACTCAACACATTTTATTTACGGTTATATGGCGTCAGACATATGGTTAAGGACCACACAGATTTTGAGAGGAAACCCGCTGTCGCCACTACATGGGCTACTCTTCCGATTAGCAACAAGGGATCTTTTATTTGCGCTTCCCACAGGCAGGATAGCACAAACCATGGCCTTTGTTGAACCAGTTATGGATCACTGGTCGGTGCAAGTGGTTTACATCTACCCATTGAGCCTTGCGGAGCACTTACTCAGGGTTTGGAGTCGGTATCTGGATTAAAAATCCCATGCCTCGATTGGGATCTGAACCCAGTACCTACCAGCCTGTAGACCGATGGCCTAACCACGGTGCCACCGAGGCCAGTACACCTATATAGACATTAAAGGTGCAGACCCTAGTTTTAACCCGCAAAAAATTGACACGGAGTTTAGTTAATTTACAAACTGTAACACATTTGGATAAAGTTACAATAGAGTGAAAGAAGAATCTGTGATATTAAAACAGGAAATATCCTTAAAAATAGACTAAAATTGAACTTAATAACTGCTACTTCTCAGATGCATGTGTGCTTTCAAAAATATGATTTTTTTTTTTTTTTATATTAAAACACCAGAATGACAAGAAACACTTTGGTTCTACGGAAATAGATAATCGTAAGAATAAAATATATGGTAAGTAATGTTTGAATTCAGTGATCATAAACGGCTCTAATAGTGAGAAATATGCTGTAGTGTTTAAAAACTAGGATCTGTACCTTTAATATATACCTAACAAAATTAATTAATGGCCAGTAGACTTGTGGTAATTCTTTGTTAGTGTCATAGTATTTTATCAAATATTGATCACAGGTAGAAGAGGGACGTAGCCCAGTGGTAAAGCGCTTGCTTGATGTGCAGTTGGTCTGGGATCGATCCCTGTCTGTGGGCCCATTGGGCAATTTCTCATTACAGCCCGTGCACCACGACTGGTATATCAAAGGCCTTGTTAAGTACCATCCTGTCTGTGGGATGATGCATATAAAAGATCCCTTTATTGCTACTGAAGGAAAAATGTAACAGGTTTTCACTCAAAAACTATATGTCAGAATTACCAAATGTTTGACATCCAAATAGCTGATAATTAATAAATCAATGTGTTCTAGTGGTGTCATTAAACAAAACACACCTTTGATCACAGGTAACTTCTAAACATTGTTTCAGTTAAATCGGACCTATAATACACCAACAAATCTTATATATGGTGGATTTTTCGTGTGCATTTATAAAAACTACTCAAATGCACATTTGGCTACCTAGCTGTGTTGTGACATGTCGTTCATAATAATTTGTGTCATTCTCTCTAAATTGTTTTTCAAATCAATAACGTCAGTAACATGTCACAACAATGACACCTTACAAAGAATGAAGCTGTATTTTTTTGTTTTTACCATATTAAAGAAAGATGCCGAAAATATTAACTGACCACTAATTACTTTTGTTAATGTAATACTAATTTACTAAGGAACACTGGGTGTGACACACTGCTGGAACAGACTATAACATGACTATGCCTAAAATATCCTTTTGCCTCAGCCTTGTGTAGATATACAATTTTGATTATGGAATACATGTAGTTTTGTCATTCAAATTTATGCAGTATACATGTCATTTAAACCAAGAAGTTTTATCTGGCTCGTTGGTAGAGTGCTTGTTTGAGACGTAATCGGTCATAAGATTGACACCACTTGATGAATTGATCCATTTTGTTTTTTCCTATTCCAACCAGTGCTCCATGACTTCTGCAAGTGTATCAAAGGCTATGGTATGTGTTTGTGGAAATGCACATAAAAGATCCTGTGATGTTAACTAGAAGGTGTAGCCTATGTAACAATAGTGAGTTTCTTCTCTTAATTCTCTATGACAAGAGTCACTGTAACCAAATGTAATATGCACATATACTATTATATGTACGGTATGAAATATCATATATGGTATGGATGTGAGGATGCACGAGATTCTGGTGACGATAGACATATTAAAAAGGGTGTGAACATGGAGAGAGGGGATGAAAAGTGAGCAGAGAGTCATAAGGCTGGTTATATAAGAGAGAGCCAGAATAAGAAGAGGTACATGTAGGTAGAATAGCAAATGTTACACATCTTTACCTAATAACTCTAAAAGAAGGGATGTAGCCCAGTGGTAAAGCGCTCGCTTGATGCATGGTCGGTTTGGGATCGATCCCTGTCGGTGGGCTCATTGGGCCATTTCTCGTTCCAGCCAGTGCATCATGACTGGTATACCAAAGGCTGTGATATGTGCTATCATGTCTGTAGGATGATGTATATAAAAGATCCATTGCTACTAATGGAAAAAAGGTAGTGGGTTTCCTCTCTAAGACTATATGTCAGAATTACCAAACGTTTGACATCCAATAGCAGATGATTAATAAATTAATGTGCTCTAGTGGTGCCATTAAACAAAACAAACTTTTTAAATAACTCTAGTTTACATGTACTCCAGTTTTGTTGAACACCTAATAACTCTAGGACTAGAGTTTTGTTGAACACCTAATAACTCTAGGACTAGAGTTTTGTTAAGCAAACATTCCTTTCCTTTTCTATCAATAATGTCAATGAATATGGCTTTTGTCAAATGTAGATAATCATCATCATCATTATTATTACAAACTATTGCCTCATACAACCCAGCCATCATCAATATTATGACTAATATCTATCCCCCACCCCTTCAATAATTAAATGTAACAGAAAAATCAACCTCCACTGAGGGGATTTGAACTACAGACTCTCAGTGCGAGAGTCCAGCACTCTACCAACTGAGCTAATAGGGAAATTCCCAATAGCTACTGCCAGTAGAAGCACTTTATACAAACACTAACTACAAATATTATGATTACCAGCTATCCCCCACCCCTCCAATAATCAATATTATCATTTCTAGCTATCCCCCCACCCCTCCAATAATCAATATTATCATAACAATAGCTATCCCTCACCCTTCCAATAATTAATATTATCATTACTAGCTATCCCCCCCCCTCCAAAATCCAATAATCAATACTAGCCCCCAACCCTTATAATTACTATAGCTATCCCACACACCTCAAATAATCAATATTATCAGCTGTCCCCGACCCCACCTCCAATAATCAATATTATCATCCAATACAATAGCTATCCCCCATCCCTCCAATAATCAATATTATCATTACTAGCTATCCCCCACCACTCCAATAATCAATATTATCATTACTAGCTATCCCCCACCCCTCCAATAATCAATATTATCATTACTAGCTATCCCCCATCCCTCCAATAATCAATATTATCATTACTAGCTATCCCCCACCCCTCCAATAATCAATATTATCATTACTAGCTATCCCCCACCACTCCAATAATCAATATTGTCATTACTAGCTATCCCCCACCCCTCCAATAATCAATATTATCATTACTAGCTATCCCCCATCCCTCCAATAATCAATATTATCATTACTAGCTATCCCCCACCCCTCCAATAATCAATATTATCATTACTAGCTATCCCCCACCCCTCCAATAATCAATATTATCATTACTAGCTATCCCCCACCCCTCCAATAATCAATATTATCATTACTATAGCTATCCCCCACCCCTCCAATAATCAATATTATCATTACTATAGCTATCCCCCATCCCTCCAATAATCAATATTATCATTACTAGCTATCCCCCACCCTCTCCAATAATCAATATTATCATTACTAGCTATCCCCCACCCCTCCAATAATCAATATTATGGTGACTATAGCTATCCCCCACCCCTCCAATAATCAATATTATCATTACTAGCTATCCCCCACCCCTCCAATAATCAATATTATGGTTACTATATGCTATATAGCTATCCCCCACCCCTCCAATAATCAACTATTATCATTACTATAGCTATCCCCCACCCCTCCAATAATCAATATTGTCATTACTAGCTATCCCCCACCCCTCCAATAATCAATATTATCATTACTAGCTATCCCCCACCCCTCCAATAATCAATATTATCATTACTAGCTATCCCCCACCCCTCCAATAATCAATATTATCATTACTAGCTATCCCCCATCCCTCCAATAATCAATATTATGGTGACTATAGCTATCCCCCACCCCTCCAATAATCAATATATTATCATTACTAGCTATCCCCCACCCCTCCAATAATCAATATTATGGTTACTATAGCTATCCCCCACCCCTCCGATAATCAATATTATCATTACTATAGCTATCCCCCACCCCTCCAATAATCAATATTATCATTACTAGCTATCCCCCACCCCTCCAATAATCAATATTATCATTACTATAGCTATCCCCCATCCCTATTATGGTTACAATATCCCCCATCCAATAATCAATATTATCATTACTAGCTATCCCCCACCCCTCCAATAATCAATATTATCATTACTAGCTATCCCCCACCCCTCCAATAATCAATATTATCATTACTATAGCTATCCCCCACCCCTCCAATAATCAATATTATCATTACTAGCTATCCCCCACCCCTCCAATAATCAATATTATCAATAATCAATATTATGGTTACTATAGCTATCCCCCACCCCTCCAATAATCAATATTATCATTACTAGCTATCCCCCACCCCTCCAATAATCAATATTGTCATTACTAGCTATCCCCCACCCCTCCAATAATCAATATTATCATTACTAGCTATCCCCCACCCCTCCAATAATCAATATTATCATTACTATAGCTATCCCCCACCCCTCCAATAATCAATATTATCATTACTAGCTATCCCCCACCCCTCCGATAATCAATATTATCATTACTATAGCTATCCCCCACCCCTCCAATAATCAATATTGTCATTACTAGCTATCCCCCACCCCTCCAATAATCAATATTATCATTACTATAGCTATCCCCCACCCCTCCAATAATCAATATTATCATTACTAGCTATCCCCCACCCCTCCAATAATCAATATTATCATTACTATAGCTATCCCCCACCCCTCCAATAATCAATATTATCATTACTAGCTATCCCCCACCCCTCCAATAATCAATATTATCATTACTATAGCTATCCCCCACCCCTCCAATAATCAATATTATCATTACTAGCTATCCCCCACCCCTCCAATAATCAATATTATCATTACTATAGCTATCCCCCACCCCTCCAATAATCAATATTATCATTACTAGCTATCCCCCACCCCTCCAATAATCAATATTATCATTACTATAGCTATCCCCCACCCCTCCAATAATCAATATTATCATTACTAGCTATCCCCCACCTCTCCAATAATCAATATTATCATTACTAGCTATCCCCCACCCCTCCAATAATCAATATTATCATTACTATAGCTATCCCCCACCCTCCAATAATCCAATAACCCCTCCAATATATATTATCATTACTAGCTATCCCCCACCCCTCCAATAATCAATATTATCATTACTATAATCTATCCCCCCCCACCCCTCCAATAATCAATATTATCATTACTAGCTATCCCCCACCCCTCCAATAATCAATATTATCATTACTATAGCTATCCCCCACCCCTCCAATAATCAATATTATCATTACTAGCTATCCCCCACCCCTCCAATAATCAATATTATCATTACTATAGCTATCCCCCACCCCTCCAATAATCAATATTCATCATTACTAGCTATCCCCCACCCCTCCAATAATCAATATTATCATTACTATAGCTATCCCCCACCCCTCCAATAATCAATATTATCATTACTATAGCTATCCCCCACCCCTCCAATAATCAATATTATCATTACTAGCTATCCCCCACCCCTCCAATAATCAATATTATCATTACTATAGCTATCCCCCACCCCTCCAATAATCAATATTATCATTACTATAGCTATCCCCCACCCCTCCAATAATCAATATTATCATTACTAGCTATCCCCCACCTCTCCAATAATCAATATTATCATTACTAGCTATCCCCCACCCCTCCAATAATCAATATTATCATTACTAGCTATCCCCCACCCCTCCAATAATCAATATTATCATTATTAGCTATTCCCCACCTCTCCAATAATCAATATTATCATTACTATAGCTATCCCCCACCCCTCCAATAATCAATATTATCATTACTAGCTATCCCCCACCCCTCCAATAATCAATATTATCATTACTAGCTATTCCCACCTCTCCTAATCAATATTATCATTACTATAGCTATCCCCCACCCCTCCAATAATCAATATTATCATTACTATAGCTATCCCCCACCCCTCCTCCAATAATCATATTATCATTACTAGCTATCCCCCACCCCTCCAATAATCAATATTATCATTACTAGCTATTCCCTACCTCTCCAGTAATCAATATTATCATTACTAGCTATCCCCCATCCCTCCAATAATCAATATTATCATTACTAGCTATCACCAACCCCTCCAATAATCAATATTATCATTACTAGCTATACCACCCACCTACCAAAACTACTAGAAGCAGAGATGAGCTACACTGATGGAATTGGTAGCTACATGGTATTGATATCATCAGTAACCCTTTCTACATAAAACATCACTAGCTATCCCCCACCCCTCCAATAATCAATATTATCATTACTAGCTATCCCCCACCACTCCATAATCAATATTACCATTACTAGCTATACCACCCACCTGCCAAAACTACTAGAAGCAGAGATGAGCTACAGTTATGGAATTGGTAGCTACATAGTTATTAGTATTGATATCATCAGAAACCCTTTCTACATAAAACATCATCAGTTCTCCAAACAGAACATCAAACAGTGCAGTCATCAGAATAAGATGAAAAAATAAACACAATCACGGGGTGGTACTTTCTTCACACACTTAACATCAAACAAAAGTAATCATAAACCAAGACTAAAAAGAAGGAATGAAAAAGCCTTGCCATGGAAGTGCTGACTACAGCAGCGACTACAAAAGGTTTTTCTTCCGTCATTAACTTCAAAGAAACTTTGTCATAAACCTTAGAACAAACCTCTAATTCCAACTGCTGACATTTGGTGCAAATGGATTTTTACATCAGTGAGTCTTTGACATAGAGTGCTGCATGGATACAGCTTCCTCCCGATGGAAGATGATGTAAACAGCGAGTGAAAGTAGTGATAGCAAGTTACGAAACTCGGGGAATGGAATCAATGGCAGGTTAATGAGAGACATCTAGTAGAGGTCAGACTGAAGACAGAGTCTGACCAGTTCACAGATCAAAGACTCGGCAGCATTATTACATTCACTTACACTAATGTCTTATGAAAGGTGGCCACATTGTAGCTCAGTGGTAGAAAGTTTATTTTGTTTACTAGAACACATTGATTAATTAAAGGGACATTCCCGAGTTTGCTGCATTATAAGATGTTTCTCTTAAAGGGACATTCCCGAGTTTGCTGCATTGTAAGATGTTTCCGACTAATAAAATATTTCTACGATTAAACTTACATATTAAATATATTTTCTTGTTTAGAATAGCTGTATATTCAATAGCTTTTTTAGGAAATAAAAAGGAATTTAACCTAGTACAAATATTAGAATAACCAGCCACTAATATTTTATGCAAATACATATATTTGATATTTAATTACAATCGTTAAAAAGTCTCTGTTAGTCGATAACATCTTTAAAATTGCAGCAAACTCAAGAATGTCCTTTTAATCATCGGCTATTGGATGTCAAACATTTGGTAATTCTGACATGCAGTCATCAGAGGAAACACACTACATTTTTCCTAATGCAGTAAGGGATCTTTTATACACGTATGCACTTTCCCACAGACAGGAAAGCACATACCATGGCCTTCATCAAGTTGTGACCGGCCTCGGTGGCGTCGTGGTTAGGCCATCGGTTTACAGGCTGGTAGGTACTGGGTTCGGATCCCAGTCGAGGCATGGGATTTATAATCCAGATACCGACTCCAAACCCTGAGTGAATGATCCGCAAGGCTCAATGGGTTGGTGTAAACCACTTACACCGACCAGTGATCCATAACTGGTTCAACAAAGGCCATGGTTTCCACTATCCTGCCTGTTGGAAGCGCAAATAAAAGATCCCTTGCTGCCAATCGGAAAGAGTAGCCCATGTAGTGGCGACAGCGGGTTTCCTCTCAAAATCTGTGTGGTCCTTAACCATATGTCTGACGCCATATAACCGTAAATAAAATGTGTTGAGTGCGTCGTTAAATAAAACATTTCTTTCTTTCTTTTTTTCTTTCGTCCAGTTGTGGTGTACTGGTTGGAACGAGCTTAGAGGTAGAATGAATGCATGGATGTTTAATGACACCTCAGCTAAACAAAATTCATCAGCTATTGGATGTCAAACAAAATATTAACACATGAATGAACTGATGCCTAAAATCAATTGAAAAATTGATTTTTTTTTTATTAAAACACGGAATAATGAGCTATGCAAGAATATTAATATCACAGGTAAGTATATTGAAATTTCAAATAAAATTTAACATCTCATAAATATCACAGGTAAGTATATTGAAATTTCAAATAAAATTTAACATCTCATAAATATCACAGGTAAGTATACTGAAATTTTAAATAAAATTTAACATCTCATAAATATTAACATCTCATAAATATCACAGGTAAGTATATTGAAATTTCAAATAAAATTTAACATCTCATAAAAAGTTCAAAATATGTCCCGAGTAGAATTGCCATAATTGTATCAGATTTTGTCTTCCAACTAATTGGGGTGGGATGTAGCCCAGTGGTACAGTGCTTGCTCAATGCGCAGTCAGTGTGGGATCGATCCCCGTCGGTGCAAGCCCATTGGGCTATTTCTAGCTCAGCCAGAGCACCACGACTGATATATCCAAGGCCGTGGTATGTACTACCTTGTCTGTGGGAGGGTTTCTTCTCTCAATATCTGTGTAGTCCTTAACCAGATGTCTGACACCATATGACAATAAATAAAATGTGTTGAGTGTATCGTTAAATAAAACATTTCTTTCTTTCTTTCCAACTATTTATTTTCCTCATCAATCCAAGATGATTACATTCCATGTTACAAGTGCTTGCCTGAGGCACAGTGGATGAGATATAGGAGGAATCACTGTTAGTAGTCCTGTTGTAAATCATAAGAAAAAAATAAAAAATAAAAAATGTTTTATTTAACAACACACTCAACACATTTTATTTATGGTTATATGGCGTCAGACATATGGTTAAGGACCACACAGATTTTGAGAGGAAACCCGCTGTCGTCACTACATGGGCTACTCTTTCCAATTAGCAGCAAGGCATCTTTTATTTGCACTTCCCACAGGCAGGATAGCACAAACCATGGCCTTTGTTGAACCAGTTATGGATCGCTGGTCGGTGCAAGTGATTTACACCTACCCATTGAGCCTTGCTCAGGGTTTGGAGTCGGTATCTGGATTAAAAATCCCATGCCTCGACTGGGATCCGAACCCAGTACCTACCAGCCTGTAGACCGATAGCCTAACCACGACGCCACTGAGGCCGGTCATATAGGAGGAATCACTGTTGTAAATCATAAGATAAAAATTATTTTTAAATAATCAATTTCAGATATTTCAATATTTTCTGAGGACATCACTGAAAAACAGTAAAATATGTAAAATACTTAAATACAATAATGTCTACTAAATGACCCTCTATTTCAAAATGACAGATCACAAAAACATTTTAAACGATTGGTCAAATTAATAGAAAACCTTTTTTTTTCAGGATGTCCTAAAAAAAAAAAAAAATTCACACCATGTAAGAAGTTCAATAATTAGTGAGAGTTAAGGAAACCCCATTCACACATACACGAATGCTTCGATCTTTGCAAAGTAGCAATTTACAAGAGGTCAAAGATTGATTGACAGGCAGGCTGGAGAGACGTGAGAAATGGAAATGCCAATCATTCTGCAAGGTTGCACAAGGTCATGCCATGTTGTCCCAAGAAGTATTAAGTGGTTTCATCCATTACATACATTAATACGGCTGTGATTAGGAAGTGAATAAAGCACCATGCAAAGTCCTTAAAGGCATAGTCACAGACCACTGACCTGTTAAATGGCCTAACAAAGTATTACCTAAAAATAAATAAATTTGATTTGTCCATAAATGTACTTTATTCAACCATACTCCACTTATTAATGATATTTCACAAAAATAATTGAATTATGGCAATGGTCTATAATTCAAAAACTAATATTGTCAACAGGGTTGACATGGATTTCACTCCATCATGGTTCAGTTAAGGTGATGCTATAGCTAGATTTGGTTTCCAAATATTGATGTGATTTTCATTTATTATCCATTTTTAGAGAAATAACGTTGTTAAATCTGTGACAATATGCCTTTAAATGTGAACACATTTTCACTCGATATATCTGGGTAATCTCGATGCATTATTTTGCGACACCGGTTGATAAGGTCTTGGGATCAATAGCCTATCCCCCTGCGCATGCTGTAACCTCACTGTGGTGCAGGGGTGTAACATTCTCTTTGAGAATGGCTAATACAGCACAAATTGAGTAAAAGTCAGTATCTATCTGTGATATTTGTGTTTTTGCACGGTTCTTTACACTGTGTTTTTGTTTAACTGTTGAATTTTCATTATTGATTATTTTCATAGTTTGACACCCAATAGCCGATGTATTTTTCGTGCTGGGGTGTCGTTAAACATTCATTCATTCATTCATTCATTCAATAGCCTATCCCTGTACCAATTTGGAAGTGAACAATGCACCATGTCTGGTTCTTAAATGTGAACACATTTTCACTCTAGGTATATCTGAGTAATCTTGATGCATTATTTTGCGACACCGGTTGATAGAGTCTTGCGATCAATAGCCTATCTCTGTACCGTCAGTGGGTCTGCCAAGCAAATGTGTTAATGTCATGACAGAAACACATTTAACTTACACATGGATCTTTCCTTCTATTTACTCAAGTAAAAGGTGATTTGTACAGAAGACATGGCAACCGATAGCAGACATGCAATATATGGCACAGCAAGTGACAAAGTAAAGTTTGTTTTATTTAACGACGCCACTAGAGCACATTGATTTTTAATCTTATCATCGGCTATTGGACGTCAAACATATGGTCATTCTGACACTGTTTTTAGAGGAAACCCGCTGTCGCCACATAGGCTACTCTTTTTTACGACAGGCAGCAAGGGATCTTTTATTTGCGCTTCCCACAGGCAGGATAGCACAAACCATGGCCTTTGTTGAACCAGTTATGGATCACTGGTCGGTGCAAGTGGTTTACACCTACCCATTGAGCCTTGCGGAGCACTCACTCAGGGTTTGGAGTCAGTATCTGGATTAAAAATCCCATGCCTCGACTGGGATCCGAACCCAGTACCTACCAACCTGTAGACCGATGGCCTGCCACGACGCCACCGAGGCCGGTTAGCAAGTGACAAATGCTAAAATGTTTGTCATGTGTTTTAGACAACAGACATATATCATAAACTTTAAATATTTATAACAAATGCACAGTTCTGTTTTTTGAAAGGCCAAAGCACATGATAATTGAAATGAAGGTACAGCTGGTGAAACAATTTTTAAAATGCAGGAAATAAAGAGTGTTGGTAACTTGTTGGCATTTTATACAGTCCTCTTTATTTACCCGGCACAGTATGTACATTGTGGGTTGTTTGTCCATGTTAGTGCTATTTCTCATTACAGCCAGTGCACCATATTTGGTGTACCAACGGCAATGATATGTACTATCCTGTCTGTGGGATGGTGCATATAAAAGATCTCTTGCTGCTAATCAAAAAGAGTAGTCCATGACGTGGCAATGGCAAATTTCCTCTCTCTATATCTGTGTGGTCCTTAACCATATGTCCGATGCCATATAACCATAAATAAAATGTGTTGAGTGCGTCATTAATAAAACATTTACTTCCTTCCTTACATTTTATATCATACACCAGTTACACATTTCAGACAGATATATTATTATTGCAGATAGTCAGCAATCACTGGACATGGAAGAAAGGAAGGAAGGAAGGGGGGAAAAAAGGTTTGTATTGTTTAACAATACCACTAGAGTACATTAATATATTAATCATCAGCTACTGGATGTCAAACATTTAAACATTTGGTAATTTTGACAAATAGTCTTAGAGAGGAAACCCGCTACATTTTTTCATTAGTAGCAAGGGATCTTTTATATGCACCATCCCACAGGCAGGATAGGACATACCACAGCCTTTGATATACCAGTCGTGGTGCACTGGCTGGAACGAGAAATAGCCCAATGGGCCCTTTGACGTGGATTGATCCCAGACCGACCACGCATCAAGCAAACGCTTTACCACTGGGGTATGTCCTGCTCCCTCCATTGGTAGTAGATGACTATAAATAACTGGACATGGAAGAAAGGAAGGAAGGAAGGATGTTTTATTTAGTTATATGGCACTGGATACATGATTAAGAACGAAACAAAAAATGAAAGAAGAAACCCACTAAAACCACGCAATGTGCTACTCTTTCCAATTAGCAGCAATGGATTTTGTATTAAAGTGTGTTTTGTTTAACAACACCACTATGGCACATTGATTTATTAATCATTGGCTATTGGATATCAAACAGTTGGTAATTCTGATATTACAGTCCCTACATTTTTCTATTACGGTAGTAAAGAATCTTTTATATGTCCAATTCTGCCTTCCGGTCTGTCTGTCTGTCTGTCAGTCAGTATACGTTTCTTTGCCATCTCTCTCTCTTTCACATTCTCTCTCTCTCTCTTACTCTGTCTCTTTCACGTTCTCTCTCATTTTCTCATTCTCTCTCTCACTCTGTCTCTTTCTTTCATTCTCTCTCTCTCTCTCACACGTTCTCTCTTTCTCATGTTCTCTCTTTCATGTTCTCTCTCTCTTACTCTCTTTCACGTTCTCTCTTTCATGTTCTCTCGCTCTTTCTCGTTCTCTCTCTCTCTTACTCTGTCTCTTTCACGTTCTCTCTTTCACGTTCTCTGTTACTCTCTCTCTCTCTCTTTCACTCTCTCTCTCCTCCCTCTCTTTTCCTCTCTCTGTCTCTATTAATATTATCACTCCACCAACATTATGTACATGCTGTATAATGTCATTTTATTTTAATGCAAATGTCTACACAAATTTGTAAATGAAAAATATTTGTTGATGAAGAAAAGTACAATAATAAAACACAACCCCAACAATTTTCTTATAATTACAATACAACATCAGTTATAATTACAGTGCTACATTTCTAAAAAAACCTATTTTCCAAACATCAATCACACATATTACACTTAATATCTTGTCATTTTAAATTTTAATCCTGACAAACCTAACAATTAATAAAATTTGTCATTTTGCAATATAAGCTGTGTTGTATATAATTAACGTGCCACGTTAAGATGACGAGTTAATATCCGAGTTGTCTTGAGCACGACACTCACTCGTGAAACTGTCAGCCGCAGCTGCGGTGCGACGCAATCCCGACGCAGCTCCCGACTCCGGTGAAGTAATCTGAATGTCTCGAGGTATCAATCTCGTGCTGCAATTAGCAGAATCTTCTCATAACGAACACTTCTGTTTTACCTCAGGAGAAGCCCTGTGTGCGTGGGAAAAACCAGCACACATGGGATCATTACACGACAGTTAAACGAGAATGATACCCTGTAATCTGAAAGAATTTCGTACCGGGCTTCCATAATGAATGTTCTAAAGTTTGTCTTAATAAGAAAAAAAGAAAAAAAAGAAAAAAAAAAAAAAAAAAAAAGAAAAAAAAAAAAAAAAAAAAGAAGGAAAAAGAAGAAGGGAAAAAAAAGAAGCAAAAAGAAGAAGCAAAAAAAAAGATTAAAAATGAGAATTGTATTCTGCCTTGAGAATGTTCGTGCTGGGGTGTCGTTAAATAGCTGTTCTATTTTATTCTATTCTGCCTTGAGAAATGAATTCCTAATGAAAAAGTAGCACAGATGTTGCAACTTGCCACAGCAAGTATATCTCTTATGCTAGCATCAGACTACCAACTGCCAGCAGAAAGTTGGTCGACTCGATGGTTGATTTGTAATTTCCCCAACTCCCGACTTATGACAGGTGTGTTCAGATTAACAACTAATGGGTTATACGACAAGACTAGAGTTGTAAGAGTGCTCACACTAGGAACTGGACAGTCGAAGAAATCGTCATAGCAGAAAGTAGGCCAACTCTCT
>NC_054700.1:14410103-14482603 GCF_016097555.1 Gigantopelta aegis | reverse complement strand
TTGACCATGTCGTCTATTTTGAGCACAAAACAAGTGTCAGAAATAGACACTTGTCATGTTTTGATCAGAGTTCACTGAAATGTGTTTATTAATACTGCCATCTCCACAATGAGATCGGAACACAATTAGCCGACGACGTTTTAACCAGAAATAGAAGCGTCACGACACTGTCGCTGTCATCGACCCGTGAAATCTACAAGCCGGTCAGGCTGCAGTGACCATGTGGGGAACGGGCAATGATACATCGTCTCCTATTGTTGTCGTTTACCTGTCAGGTGTTAGCACAATCACCTACAGGTGTGAGTGCAATGCCCAGGGGCATGTAAATACTTACTTTTCAAGTTTAACACCAAAGAAAATTAGTTATAATGTAAATGAATATTTTAATTTTATCAGCCAGGCCCCAGATTTTCAAATATATCTTAGTGCCACGACATCGTAAAACCATTGTAAACTATTGCATCCATTGTTATGACATCGTAGCTTATGACGGTTTTACGATAACGTAGCTCTAAGATAGATTTGAAAATATGTAGCCAGGACCCCGTGTTTCAAAGCAATCTTAGTCCTAAGATCACCGTAGATCACCGTAAGTACATAAGAAGTTTGTTTTTGTTTAACAACACCACTAGAGCACATTGATTAATTAATCATTGACTAATGGATGTCAAACATATGGCAAATATGACTCGTAGTCATTAGAGGAAATCCGATACATTTTTCTTAATGCAGCAAGGGATCTTTTATATGCACTTTCCCACAGACAGGAAAGCACATACCACGGTCTTTAACCAGTTGTGGTGCACTGGTTGGAATGAGAGAAACCCAATGAATTGAATGGATCCACTGAGGTGATTCGATCCTGCGATACAAGCACCTCAAGCCAACACTCAACTGACTGAGTTAAATCCTGGCCCCCTTAAGTACTAAAGATATCTTTGCACTTAAGGTGATCTTAGCACTAAGATCACTTTGTAAAACAGGGCCCAGTTCTCTAAGGAAGCGGGAAGTAGCTCAGTGGGTACAGCACTCGCTTGCTGCGCAGTCAGTCTAGGATCGATCCCCGTCGGTGGGCTCATTGGGCTATTTCTCGTTCCAGCCAGTGTACCACGACTGGTATATCAAAGGCCGTGGTATGTGCTATCTTGTCTGTGGGCTAATGCATATAAAAGATCTCTTGCTGCTAATTAAAAAGAGTAGCCCAATGAAGTGGTGACAGTGGGTTTCCTCTCTCAATATCTGTGTGATCCTTAACCATAACTATGTCTGATGCCATATAACTGTAAATACAATGTGTTGAGAGCATCGTTGAATAAAACATTTCCTTCCTTCCAAGTTGTTGAGAAGTGGGTACAGTGTTTGTTCGAGGTGCAATCACTTAGAAGTGGCGAGATCTAGTTTAGTCAGTAGAACACTCACCTAAGATGCTTTGGTCGAAGGTCCAATCCCCTTTGTTGACCCATTATCATTCTGTTTTTTTCCTTCTATTCCAACCAGTGTCCCATGAATGATATATCAAAGGCTGTGGTATGTGTTGTCCTGTCTGCGATACAGTACATATTTATAAGATATTAAACGAGCTTCCATTTCATAACATGTTTATATCCCAAGTGAAATAATTTTCAATTGTCACGAGCTTTAGTGAGTGACAATGGAAATTATTTCACAAGGGACATAAACATGATAGGAAATGGTAGCGAGTTTAATATCCTATTTATTATCCATAATTGATGTTAATTTATATCATTCAACTCATTTTGTTGACATTCCTGTAAGGTTGTAGTGCGCCAGTCGTTAACGTCATCATGTGACGTCGAAGTGTTACATCCCACTTGGCGTTCTAGTGAGACTTATCACTTTGATATGTACCAAGATATTTTTAACCATATGAGTAATGAAAAAGATTCCCTTGCTGCTGTTGGAAAAAATATAGCATGGTTTTTTCTGAAGACTATGAGTGTCACAATGTTTGCTTAATGCAGCAAGGGGTCTTTTATATGCACTTTCCAACAGACAGGAAAGCACATACCACGGTCTTTGACCAGTTGTGCCCCTGCGTGTGCTGTAACCTCACCGTGGTGCAGGGGTGTAACATTCTCTTTGAGAATGGCCAATACAGCACAAAATTGAAGTTTTGAGTAAAATTCAGTATCCGTAAAATTCTGTGATATTTGTGTTTTTGCACAGTTCTTTACACTGTTTTTGTTTAAACCTTGAATTTTTATATTGATGTTGATCATCACTTTATTTATTTGCATTACCATAGTTTGACACCCAATAGCCGATGTATTTTTCGTGCTGGGGTGTCGTTAAACATTCATTCATTCATTCATTCATTGACCAGTTGTGGTGCACTGGTTGGAATGGGGAAAAGCCCCAATCAGTTAATCAGAGGGTGGGACATTTGTAAAGGGCTTACCTGATGTACAGATGGTCTAGGATCAATCCACGTTGGTGGGCCTGTCGGCCTATTTCTTGTTCCAGCCAGTGCACCACGATATGTACTCTCCTCGAGTGGTGCATATAAAAGATCCCTTGCTACAAATGGAAAAATGTTGTGGGTTTCCTCTCTTAGACTATGTCACAATTACCAAATGTTTAATATCCAACATCTGATTAATAAATCAATGTGCTCTAGTGGTGTCATTCAACACAAACGGTTTATTGGGTAAAGATGGGGAACGAGGACACCTGGATGCCATACTAGTTATACTCTTTCTAAAAAAACACAAGACTCTAGTGGTGTCTTTAAACAAAACAAAATGCGTTCAGTTCAGAAATGATGTTATAAACATGAGGAAAAAACTAAGATATTGCAGCTTTAAAATGTGAAAATCACCCAAATTTCACCACTAGCAGTATAACAATGTTATAATAATATCACCTCCAATATTTCACCAGTTACAATTAGACCAGTATATTCCCAATCTTGTAGGATAATTTGTCTGGCTTACTTGTTATAAACTCAGATTACTACAAGGATCCCTCGAGGAATATGTACAATTACAATTAATCACACACAATTGTGCCTGGACAACATAATCCATTCTCGCAGTGTCCAAGTAAAGGGCTGGTAACTCTAATCAGACACACGGTCAAGTGAATAGTATTGAAATGTATCAGCAAATTATAGACACAGAATTAAGTTGTAGACTTTTCAGGACGCAGAATGTGAAAACCGTAATGGACGAGACGAAAACCAGAATGGTGTCTAATTGCATTCCGTGTCTGGAAATAACATAGACATTTCACTGGACATGATGTACAGGGCTTGTTTAAAATTAAGTGACAATGATTTGTTTTTGACAATGGTAATGTGAGTCCTGGAGAGGAAATGGAAAATAAAGGTTTCATGGAAATTAAATACAGAGTTCAAAGTTGAGATGAAATCAAATCTCTTTGTCTCTCTCTTTTCTCTCTCTCTGTCTCTCTCTGTCTCTCTCTCACTCTCTCTCTGTCTGTCTGTCTCCTCTGTCTCTCTCTCGGTCTCCCTCTCTCTCTCATTGGTAATATTGGTAAAAGGAAGGACAAATAAAATGAAAGTATGGTGGAAACTGTATACAGAGAACAAAGTTAAGATCAATTCACTTGTTCTCTTTGTTTCAAACGCAAGCATGCACACACACACACACACATGCATGTGCGCACTCACACACATACACACACTTATAGCAGGTCCAACCATTCATTGTAGAAAAACAAAGTGGCCATTGGCTGCATTGAACAGGTGACTGTTATATACAGAAGGAAATACATTGGGTGTGATTTATGATGGCCATTATGGACAGGTCACCACTATATGCAGGTGGCCATTTGACCAGTCTTGACTGTGTATACCTAGCACCTGACGGTAACTAACAAAATACTGGGGTATGGTCAGACATTTCATTCTTGACTAACAAAGGCCTTGTATTTTATCATTTTAGTTTAGGTTTAGGAGCATTATTCATTAAGGAAATGTTTTATTTAACAACGCACTCAGCACATTTTATTTACAGACATATGGTTAAGGACCACACTGATATTGAGAGAGGAAACCCGCTGTCACCACTTCATGGGCTACTCGATTTTTCGATCAGCAGCAAAGGATCTTTTATATGCACCATCCCACAGACAGGGTAGTATGTACAGGTGGCCATTATATGCAGGTGGCCATTTGACCAGTCTTGACTGTATACGGTATAGTTAGCACCTGGCGGTAACTATAACAACATACTGAGGTTATGGTTAGACATTTCTTTCTTGACCAACCAATGCGTTTGTATTTTATCATTTTAATTCAGGTTTAGGAGCATTATTCATTGAAGTCACATTTTTATTCAATTGATGAACTGGTTCACCCCTAAGTGATTTTATTATGGATGATAGCATTCAATTATGAAGTCACGGTTTCACATCGCAAATTTGAAAATGCAATTTAAAAGTGATTTCAATTCATTAACAAAATCTTTCTTAGCCCCAAAGCATTTCATTTTTATTTTATCATGAATGACTCAAACTTCAAATTCAATATAATATTGATTGCACCTCAGAAAATGTGTTTTTAAGTTATATGACATGGAAGGAAATATTTTATTTAATGACGCACTCAACACATTTTATTTACAGTTATATGGTGTCAGACATATGGTTAAGGAACACACATATATTGAGAGAGGAAACCTGCTGTCGCCACTTCATGGGCTACTCTTTTCGATTAGCAGCAAGGGATCTTTTATATGCACCATCCCACAGATAGGGTAGTACATACCACAGCCTTTGATATACCAGTCATGGTGCACTGGTTGGAACAACAAATAACCCAATGGGCCCACCGACGGGGATCGATCCCAAACTGACCTCACAACAAGCGAGTGCTTTACCACTGGGCTACATCCCGCCCATGAAGTTATATGACAAAGATATTTTTTCCCAATTAGCAAGTATTCAGCTAACAAGGAATTCAAAAGGAAATGTTGTACTGATCGACTTGAAAAAAATTCCAAGTTTTTATCCTGCAATCATTGTTCGTTTTCACCGATTACAGGGATTATTTAAAGTAAAGTCATAAACTGTTACAAACAGTGGTTAAGCCATCGGACTACAGGCTGGTAGGTACAGGGTTTGCAGGACCGTACCAGTTCCCACCCAGAGCGAGTTTTAAAGACTCAATGGGTAGGTGTAAGGCCATTACACTCTTTTCTCTCTCACTATAACATCTAACAATTAACAACTAACCCACTGTCCTGGACAGACAGCCCAGATAGCTGAGGTGTGTGCTCAGGATAGCATACTTGAACCTTAATTGGATATAAAAACGGAAATAAGTTGAAATGAAATGAAATGTTGATATAACCGTAAATAAAATGTGTTGAGTACGTCATTAAATAAAACATTTCTATGATTAGTACTGGTAATCCCAATTTAGCTAAGGGCGAGACGTAGCCTAGTAGTAAAGCACTTGCCCGATGAGCGCTTGGTTTGGGATCGATCCCCGTCAGTGGGCCCATTGGGCTATTTCTGGTACATCAAAGGCCGTGGAATGTGCTATCCTGTCAACTGGATGGTGCATATAAAAGATCCCTTGCTGCTAATCGAAAATAGCCCATGAAGTGTCGACAGCGGGTTTCCTCCCTCAATATCTGTGTGATCCTTAACCATATGCCCGACGCCATATAACCGTAAATAAAATGTGTTGAGTATGTCGTTAAATAAAACAGTTCCCAATTTAGCTAAGACAAAGGCAGAAACAATATTATTTTTATTATTATTAATTTAAAGACAGAATAAAATCTTTTAAGGTTTACATTTACAATATAATACAGGTGTAAAATATTTTTAAAAAGCAATACAGAAATTTGTTTTTATACCTTGCCAAATTTTTTAATAGAAAGTCACATGTTTCACACAACGAAAAGAAATTGAAGCAAAAAAAAACAAAAAAAGAAGAAGAAGAAGAAGAAACATTTAATCAAATATTCCATACGATCTTGTTAGAGCAAGAACCTTTAACAAAAAATTAAACATTACAAATTTCAAAGATTAATAAAAAAACCCCAACAATACATTACTTGGAATTTAACAATTTTATGGCCTGATGTAAATTATGTCAGTAGTTTTTCATGAGAAGATTTAACTAAAAAAAGGGAAAAAGATTACAGATTTCAAAGACGAATGGCCGATTAAAGATGACAATAATAAATTACTCGCCCTTTGGTTTGAGAGAATTAGAGAGAGAGAGGGAGTCATCGTAATTTTCATGCACATGTGCAAGCCTGAAATTATATGCTGCACATCACCAGATGCCGATATGAACCCGCAATTAAAGATATTCTAATGAACCATCTCAGATAGCATACTTCCCCACATAATCCATTTTAAATTTAATCATCAAAAGCCAACAGCCAATCAAGAATCAGGAAGCCCCCTCATAAATCCCCCCCCCCCCCGAAGTGTTATGCATCTCTGTTTTGCATGTTCAAAAATTAATGATTTTGAAACACAGAAGAAAAGGCAGTATAAATATTACTGTGTGCTGAAGATCACTAAAGATGTATTGGGTTCATTTCCGAATCCAGATTTTGTTAAAGATTCCTAAATTAAAAACAATGAAAAAAAAGAAAAGAAAAAGAAGAAAAACGCAAGACACTATTTATGTGGTTCAAACAACTTAATTAAGTGGTACATGTAATTTTTGGATGAAGTTCACTCAGGACCCATTTCAACCCAAACTCCATGAATGATTTATCAAAGAATAGACTACAATATGTGCTGTTATGTCCATAAGGAAGGAAATATTTTATTTAATGATGCACTCAACACATTTTATTTACATTTAATATGGCATCAGACATATGGTTAAGGACCACACAGATATTGAGAGAGGAAATCTGTTGTCGCCACTTCATGTGCTACTCCTTTCGATTAGCAGCAAGGGATCTTTTATATGCACCGTCCCACAGACAGGATAGCACATACCACGGCCTTTGTTACACCAGTTGTGGAGCACTGGCTGGAACGAGAAATAGCCCAATGGGTATCCATAAGAAAATGCATACATGAGACCCTTTCCTGGTAATCAATACAAGTAACTATACAGGTGGGTCAGCAGAGGGTTTCTTCTCTATTAATCTCGACCAAAGTTGACCATGGCTGAGTTCAGCCAGACCAAGCAGAAAAATGTCTGCTAGACTGGTTTATGTGCTTTAAAGTAAACCAAATGGCCACATCAGGAACCAATAAAATACATGTAGTTCTTGAATGTTAGCTAAGCTGGCTGAAATTGAAGCAGGTATCTGACAATAATAATTTCTTAACTAACCAGTGCTTCACAACAGGCATAGCAAAGTCTGATATGTGCTGTGTTGTCCATTATAAAAAAAACCCACCCCAAAAGTCACCACTAGAGCACATTGATTAATTAACACTTGGTGCTTGGATGTCAAACATTTGGTAATTCTGTTGCACAGTCTTCAAATGAAACCTGCTACATTGGCCAAACATCCCCCCCCCCAAAAAAAAAAACCCAACCCTGCTACATTATCATACCATTACCAAAAATGATCTGGAATCCTATTAAAAAACCCATTCCTTTCATTTCTTCTGCCAGAGTATGATTAAAAGACTTAATGAAGTCACATGCAAGTCACACCAAAAAAACCCTAAATGGCATTAAATTTCCACTCAGTTTGTCATGGGAGTCAACTGAACATTTCTGAATAAATTTGCTCTGATTAATAATGCACCAACTCTAACCTTTAACTAGCTGATGCAGCATAACCTATTTACACAATACTTTTTTTTCCTCACACTGTAAAAGAAATATGCAATTACAAACAGAAACAAAACAAAACCTGAGTCATGAGACCATCAGCTTGAGCACAGCATGGATCTTCAAAATGGCCCCCTGGCGAGTAAAGATTAGAAAAAAAATCTATTGTCGTAGGAAGAGTCCTTCACAAGCACTCTTGTTCTCTTTGGTCAGATGAAGAATCACATCTAGAGGGCAGCACTGACTCTTCAGCTGATCAACCTGTCGTAAAGTAAATGAGATTTTATTTGTTCACAGCAAAATGGCCGTGTGTTCGTGAGAAAGTCATTAAAAGACACCTGTACAGGCAACAAAGTGTTCTGTCTTGTGCAGCTTTCAGAGAAACATATCTGGAACTGGAATATACAGCGAAACCTTTCAAAACTGGACCCTCTATAAACCGGAGTTCCCTAAAAATAGGACATGTTTCAAGGTCATTTTTTAAAAATCAGTACAGAACTTTAACCTCTCTAAATGAATACCTCTTAAAACCAGACATTTTACTTGGTAACCGAGGGTGTCCAGTTTAGAGGGGTTTCACTGTATTTGTATCTGTATTAAATAGAACATAACCATGGGCATATGGGCTTTCATTTTTGTAGGGCGGGATTTAACTCAGTCGGTTGAGTGTTCGCTTGAGGTGCTTGAGTCCCAGGATTGAACCACCTCGGTGAAACCCTTTAACTGATTGGATTTTTTCTCATTCCAATCAATGCACCATAACCAATCAAAGGCTTTCCTGTCTGTGGGAAAGTGCATATAAAAGATCCCTGGCTGTATTAGGAAAAATGTAGCAGATTTCCTCTGATGACTGTGTCAGAATGACCAAATGTTTGACATTCAATAGCCGATGATTAATTAATCAATGTGCTCTAGTGGTGTCATTAAACAAAACAAACTTTAACTTTTTCATTTTTGTAGTGAGGACAGGCTGACTTTTGCCTCAATTAAACTGAAATGCCGAAATCTAGATAACAATGTTTATTCACCACCAAACAGCTATACAAGGTTCCAAGCAAATCAGTAAACAATTTGTACATGGATTACAACTAATATTGTGAGTAGAATAATGGGAATAGATGGTGAAAGGGTTTCAGCGCAACTCATTTTGTCCTAACTTCTCCATCATTTTTACACAAATGCGAAGATTTCCTCCAGCACTGGGAGAGAGAGGGAAGTTGACCCCCCCCCACCGACCCTCCATCTTGTACACTTATGAATATAGTCACATTTAAAATAGGAGATTTAATTTATCAAATGTGTTGAGAACGGGCATACTTGAATCTTTATTGAATATAAGCACATTGAAAAATGACAGATTTTGATGTACCATAACCAAGTCAGGCATACATGTACATGAATATTTCTTGACAGGAAAACAAATACCATGGCCTTTGACTAGGTGGAACGAGAAAACCCCAATCAGCCGAAGTGGTTCGATCCTGTGACGCAAGCACCTCAAGCAAGCACTCAATAGACTGGGTTTTTTTCATCCCAACCGGCCTCGGTGGCATAGTGGTTAGGCCATCGGTCTACAGGCTGGTAGGTACTGGGTTTGGATCCCAGTCGAGGCATGGGATTTTTAATCCAGATACTGTCTCCAAATCCTGAGTGAGTGCTCCGCAAGGCTCCATGGGTAGGTGTAAACCACTTGCACCGACCAGTGATCCATAACTGGTTCAACAAAGGCCATGGTTTGTGCTATCCTGCCTGTGGGAAGCGCAAATAAAAGATCCCTTGCTGCTAATCGGAAAGAGTAGCCCATGTAGTGGCGACAGCGGGTTTCCTCTCAAAATCTGTGTGGTCCTTAACCATATGTCTGACGCCATATAACCGTAAATAAAATGTGTTGAGTGCGTTGTTAAATAAAACATTTCTTTCTTTCTTTTTCAACCCTCCCTCATTATGCCAAGTTTAATTACATGTATTTGACTGTAGATTGTAATATTATTGAATCAGAAAGTATTACTAGTATCATTATCCACTGGTTTGCTGTACAGCTATTTTTTGACTAGCAAAATGTTTTATATCTTAAACAAATTATGAAAATTCATGGATGTTAATAAAGTTTTGTTTTGTTTAACGACACCACCAGAGTGCATTGATTTATTAATCATCGACTATTCCAGCCAGTGCACCACAACTGGTATATCCAAGGCCCCATGGTATGTGCTGTTCTGTCTGTGGGATGATGCATATAAAATGTCCCTTTCTATTGATGGAAAAATGTGGCGGGTTTCCTCTCTAAGACTATATGTCAAAATTACAGAATAGCTGATGATTAATAAATCAATGTGCTCTAGTGATGCCATTAAAACAAAACAAACTTTTAAATGTTTTTCCCATCCCAACCAATTCATCATGATTGACCAGTACATCAAAAGGTCATGGAAAATGCATATAAAAATTCCCTTGACAAATGTAGCCTACATAACGACAACACGTCACAGTTACTAAATGTTTGTCTTCCAATAACCAATGATTATTCAATGTGTTCTAGTGGTGTCATTAAACAGAACAATCTTCAACTTTTTTGTCTTAGCTGGAGTCCTTTTATTTTGCTTTCCTAATTTTTGTTTTAAATGCTTCAAAATAATTTTAAACTAAATTTACTTAATTTACATTTTACTGCCCCTTTACTCCCCCATCAAAGACCGTGATATGTGTTACTTAACAGACGATGATTAATAAATCAATGTGTTCTAGTGGTGTCATTAAACAAAACAAAGAAACAGACATTTAACTGACATGAAAACATTTATGTCCTCCGTAATACAAACACTGACTACATGACAAGAAGCTTTAAAAAAAACCCAAGATGGCCACCAGCACAGAGTAATGAAGAGATGGACTTGATTAGACTGGTGATGAAGGTTGCCCCAGGACAGTGCACATTGTTGATTGTACTGTCACCGGTCTATGAATGTCCACCACTCGCCTAATTAGCTCCACATTGCCAGGCATCGGACAGATTTCAACAGTCTCCCAGTGGGCTCTTCTCACACTATTATTCTTTACATTCATCAGAAAATAACACGTTTTTTTTTCCTTTTTAAATTATTTTTAAATTATTTTTATTTTAGCTTTTCCATCGAAAAAAATCTCTGCTTTAATAAATGAAAGAATTTATACCAGAAGGGTCCAATTTTTATTTATTTTTTAATAATAATTAAATTTTTTTTTTTTATTATTTTACAAATTCTTTACATTAATAAAGTCTTCCCCGGGTTGGGTCCCTGGCCTCTGAGAGATCGAACTTCAAGGCAGACATGCTTGAAACCTCTGTGGTATATGAGAGCATGTTAAAAACTTATGGAACGGAACATTAATAAACAAGAGACTTGTGCCCTAAAGGAAGAATTCTATTAAAAGTTATGGAACGTGATTGTTACATGATATGACCTAAAGCTATAATTCTCTATTAATTAGACGGGGTGAGATTTAGCTCAGTCGGTTGAGTGCTCGCTTGACTTGCTTGCGTCACAGGATCGAACCACCTCGGTGGATCCATTCAACTGATTGGGTTTTTTTTTCTCTCGTTCCAACCAGTGTACCACAACTGGACAAAGCCGTGGTATTTGCTTTGCCGTCTGTGAGGAACTGCATATAAAAGATCCCTTGGTGCATTAGGAAAAACGTAGTGGGTTTCCTCTAATGGCTACGTGTCAAAATTACCAAATGTTTAACACCCAATAGCCGATGATTAATTAATCAATGTGCTCTAGTGATGTCGTTAAACAAAACAAACTTTTAAAACTTGTTTCACAAATATTCTGGGAGCATGCCACTGAACCCACTTACAGATCTTGCTCCCTTTGCAAATGAATCACTACGCATTTTTACATGCATTACAACTAATTCTGAGGGTATAATGATGGAAACACATGAAGAGTTGAGGCGCAAAATGCGATATATATCCATTTTTTCATTTTCAGTAAAAGTTATTTTTTTAATTGGCATATATCGCGTTTTGAAAAAAACACCCGGGATTTACCCAATACAATTCATAAGGATCAATTGCATTTTGCGGCAAATCAGCGGGCCTACGATTAGCCCTTACTGACATACGATAATGGCTTTAACTGAAAAAAGAAAAAAAATGGTTTATGTCGCGTTTTGCACCTTAACTCTTCACATGATAAAAAAAGGTGTCAGGTTAGGACATATTGCTCGAATATATGTATCATTTTTGCCCAAATTTGAGGTTTTGCTCCAGCATCAGCATGACAGTTGACAGACCCCCCCCCCCCCCCCCCCACGCCCCCTGTCAGGTATGCTTATGTATAAAAGTTTAAATCTCATTGAGTATAAACACTTAAATTCTGCATTGGACCTTGATTTTGTTTCAGCATTTCATATATGGATGGTGAATGGAAGTGAACTATGAAGGGTAGGGTGAGGGGTTTGCTGAGATTTCTATGGAAGTGGGGGTGGGGGTGGAGGTAAGCACACCAGAAAATGTTTGAAAATTAGATGTCCTGAAATGCTAATCTCTCTCAAATTCATCATGACAAATGTTGGTAAATACAAAACTTTTTAAATTTATGCAATTTTTACAATGTATGATTTTTGTATATAGCAAGAAAATTACAAATGTTATTTTGTTTTAACTATCCTGGCAATATCAGAGTTTGTACCCATAACAAGCGTGTTTTAACCTCAACTGGATGTAAGCACGTTAAACCAGCTAATTGACTGACTACATTTACATGTGAATACCTTGAATATATAAACACCATTTAAGCAACTTACCAAATTGTTTGGATCTAACCAAATAATTACTTATAATGTATATGATTATGTACAGCTGTACAATCAAATTATTTACATGTAACAATTATAACTGCAAATATGAATATTAATTTTTTTATAATAATTAAAAAGATCATTTTGCAATGCAATATTTTCAAGGTTTTTTTTGGTTTATTAACGATACCACTAGAGAACACTGATTTATTAATCATCAGCTATTGGATGTCAAACATATGATAATTTTGACACTGTCATAGAGAGGAAACCTGTTACATTTTTTTCATTATTAGCAAGGGATCTTTTATATGCACCATCCCATAGACAGGATAGCACATACCATGGCCTTTGATATACCAGTTGTGGTGCACTGGCTAGAGAAATCCAACAGTATAACTACAACTGTCAATCTGAATGTGACATCAACATCAAATTAACTGATCAGATAATGACTGGACTGCATTGGATGGATCGAGAAATAGCCCAATTGGCCCACCGACGGGGATCGATCCTAGTTCAAGGTATTATACATGAAACTAAATTTTAGAAATTCACTTATTGGGTGTTTTGAGGAAATACACAACACATACCACAGCCTTTGAAATGCCGGTTGTTTTAACTGTAACCTATGACCCCAGCACCAAGTAAACACTGAACTAAAGCCCCCACCCCAACCCCCTTCTTTAACAGATAATTAGCATTTACAAAGCAAAATGTGACACCCAATACCCGATATGTATTTTTGTGCTGGGGTGTCGTTAAACAAACATTCATTCATTACAAAGCAAAACTGCTTTCAACACAACTTCAAAAATATATATATATATATAGACCAAGGGAACTAACTCTCATTTAAAATATTTGCTTCAGTACATGTAGGAGTGATCTCAAATCCTTGTTTCCGTCCATGTATTCAAAACTGTTTGTAAACGGGTTCCACTATACCAAATCAAATTTCTATTGCTGATAATGTTAATGTGTACTAACAGAACTGATATAAGCAGCATATCAACACCCAGGAAGTACATGTATACCAATAAAATGGTGTGTGTGTGTGTGTGTGTGTGTGTGTTTGGGTGTCACATACCATTTAAAAGATTTAATTAATGTTTTTATTAGCAACCCTCATTTTTGCTAAAAATCACAATTCCAGTTCTGGAGGTACCCTGCTAATTTCAGCCTCTGGTGTATACTGTATAAAAACTGTATATCAAATAAAAGCATATTTATTTATTGACAATGGATAATAGCATTTGCACAAATAATCAATGTCACATATTATTACCAATCACATCCGCAGCTGTTTTCACTCTTCTTTGATACAATGCAACAAAGTTCCAATAAGAGCTACAATTTGGCAAACTAAGTAAAAAATTACTCAAATAGCTCCATTTATTTTTGATGAAATGTTCCAAATTATGTGCCAAATTCCCGAATGAAAAATGCACAATTTTTTATAATTTGGGCCTAATCCTATGGGATATTCCAAATTTAACAGCATCACAAGTTTCCCCTTCCACTACCGACCCTGGTTCGGGCTGCTGGTACTCTCTTGCACTTGCCAGCATGGGCAGTCCCTCCTCCCACCCACCCCAAATCTTTTACTGTCCTGGATGGAGGAGTCAGTGTAAGTCGACACCTGTGCCCATGACAGGCGTGTGCTACAACAGCTTGATCTGAATGTGCACATTAAGCCCTATGACCTGACCTGACCTGACCTGACCTGACCTGCAACAAATGGCTAAGAGTCATACCAGCAGTGGCGTGTTCAAGAGACCAAATGCTCACGGACATTTTGACTGGTACCATCATCTTCTTTCACATCACTTTCATCCAATGTTAGCCACTAAAACCAGAAGATAGTGGCAGGCAGATAGTGTGAAATAGAGTAGGGGTCACAACAAGGCTTTGACAGGTCGTAGTATTTGCAATTTTGTTTAAATACTATCATAGCAGGCAGAGGCAGGTGCAAGATTTTTCTAGAGAGGGGTGCAATTCTTGTGGAAAAAAAAAGGGGCGGGATATAGCCCAGTGGTAAAACGCTTGCTTGATGCGCGGTCAGTTTGGGATCGATCCCCGTCAGTGGACCCATTGGGCTATTTCTCGCTCCAGCCAGTGCACCATGACTGGTATATCAAAGGCCGTGGTATGTGCTATCCTGTCTATGGGATGGTGCATATAATAGATCCCTTGCTGCTAATCGAAAAGAGTAGCCCATGAAGCAGGTTTACAGTGGTCCTTAACCATATAAAAGTAAATAAAATGTTGTGAGTGCGTCATTAAATAAACCATTTTCTTTCTTCCTTATAAAAAAAAAGTGCCTACAGTATTCAAAAGTACTCTAACATATGAAGAGTTCAGGTGCAAAACACGATATAAACCATTTTCTTTCTTTTTTAGTTAAAGCCATTATTGTATGTCAGTAAGGGCTAATCGTAGGCCCGCTGATTTGCCGCAAAACGCGATATACGTCAATTAAAAAAAAATAAAAAAATGGATTATCGCGTTTTGCGCCTAAACTCTTCATATTATCTATATATGGTTAAACCATTCACAGAACCAAGCTGACCAAAGCATGTCCCGCACTACTTTATTGTACAAAAATTCATTACATCCATCTGCTAAACATTGGATTTTTCGGGACACTTCAGATTTCTTGAAGTGGGGGATAGTGCGAACCTCAACACCTTCCCATTATATCGACACTTGTAGTTCCTTAAGGGAAGTTCTTATGGTTAAGTTGATTCAATAGATTGAATTGAACTAAACCAAATTAACCTTGAGAACATTTCCTATAGTCTTATAAATATACATTGGTGTAGCCGGGGAGTGTGTGTCTTGGGGGGGGGGGGGGGGGGGGGGGGGAGAGCCATGGTCATCCCCAGTTTTGTCAACCCACCGTATATAGTGGCCTAACGGGAATTACTTCGGTGGAGGGTTGGATGGGTGCTTCTTCCTCCATAAATTCCTTTGGTAAGTGTGTTATAATATCTTATGTTTTAAAATTTCCCCAAATATGTCAGGAGCATGATTCCTACACTCACTGGCAATACATACCCCCAACCAAATGACACCTTTTCCCCTAGTTCACCAAAGTAAACATCTACCGTTCGTTTTGTAACATTTTGACATCTATTAGACCTCTGATTATAGCACAGCAATAAACAGTACAATAATAAGTATTGTGTCAGAGACGTTTATCCCCCATCACCTTTTATATTTAGCCTATATTTGCCTGATACCCCATAACATGACTCACAGTGTGGTTACCCACATGCCTATGACTTCAACGGTCCTGCAAAGCAATATGTCAAACAAGCAAACAAACAAACAAGCAAGCAAACAAGGAAATAAGCAAGCAAGAAAGCAAACAAACAAACAAACACACACACACACCTGGGGCGGATCCAGGAAATATTTTTAGGGGGGGACCAAAAAAGAAGGGCACATTGACTCGTCAAAAGGGTACCTTACTACAAGTTTTGATATTTACAATTAATATGAATTCCTACAGTTCTATGTCATAATATACTAGCAATAATGAAGTAAATTGGCGTCACTCGCGTTAGAACCTCAATGGGGCCCCATTGAGACTCAATAACACAGACACATATCTGCAAGCTTGCGCATGTACACGAAAATCTTGATTTCATTTATCTACAATATAATTATTGTTTACTTAAAAAAAAAAAAATTCTACAAACAAAAAGGGCACTTGGACATTTTGAGGGCACTTGAACAATTTTTTTGGGGGACGCGTCCCCCTGGTCCCCCCCCTTGGATCCGCCCATGCACACACACCTGGGGCGTAGCCAGAGTGGAAAAAACGCTGAGAAAAACTAAGACCTGTAAAATAAATATCAGTGTCATAGGAAAAATAAAATAAATCTGGGAAATTCCAGACGAGACAAGCGCCTGGTCTGCCTCATGCTGGCTACACCATTGCACACACACACACACACACACACACACAAACAACAAACTATCAAGTACTTACCTCTGTTGAAATATCCACTCAACAGTTGTAGAAAATATTGCATCAGAATTTTATATTTATACACATTTAAACTTAATATGCTTTTCAATGTCAAACAGCGATTCTGTTTGTACATTTCTGAAATAAAACTGTTCCGAAGAATGTACGTCGTATCGCTTTGACATCAATAATCATATTTAAAAAAAGTAAACGCATTGTTGACGTCACGTCAAAGGTTTGTTTGGGATAACGTTTCCGGCAATTTACGTAACTTAACGGCAATGCCATTGGAATGTGAGGTCTCACTACACAGATGTCATCTGCCATTGAAACCCATGTTAAACTGCCCAACTTCAAGCGAAAATTGCCCATAGAACGGGTTCTCGTTGGCACTAACAACATACACCATTGCAAACATACATTATATAAGCATTTATTTTCACTCCAAAATTGAGAACATTTCCGTCTCAGTTTTTTGCTATATGACCGCATCTGGCTGTAGTACCGGTCCGAATAGGTGGTTCATTAACCGATTCACTCCGGCTGTCACTTGCGCTATATACCCATGTCCCAAAAGGTCGATGCACAATATTACAAAATGACATGGGCAAAATACAGCCAGAAGGCTTACCATTAAACATACATATTGTTTTAATTCTTCACCATTTCCTAGAAGTGAATATGTGACCCATAACATGTGTCCCAATTAGGAACTATAGTGGACCGTGATCAATGAACTCTCACCCGGAAGTGATCTGTGTAGTGAGACCTGAGTTGATCAATGAACTGTCACCCGGAAGTGATCTGTGTAGTGAGACCTGAGTTGATCAATGAACTGTCACCCGGAAGTGATCTGTGTAGTGAGACCTGAGTTGATCAATGAACTGTCACCCGGAAGTGATCTGTGTAGTGAGACCTGAGTTGATGAATCTGGCACGGTAACTGTTTACAACATACAAGATAGAGCAACCAGTTTACACAAGTTTTTCTACTCAAAAGTTATATCAAGCGAAATGGAAGTAAAAGGGTGATAAGCGTACGGGACTGGAAAGGGGAGGGGGTTATGGCCAACAGCCCCCTCCCCCCTCACCAGTGCTGTAGCGCTAATAATAATAATAAAAAAAAAATTAATAATATAAAAAAAAAAATAAAAAAGAAAGAAGAAATAAAAAAGAAAGAAGAAAAAAAAAAGAGGAAGGAAAGGCACCTACAGAAGTTCAAAGTATACACTTCAAACAATTTATACGTAGGCCTACATGAAATTAATATTTATTGATGGGATTCCGTATATATTTCTGACATTTTGCATTTAAAATCTGAGCAATCAACTGTAAATTATTAAAAGAGAGACCGAGGCTATCAATTGTCAACTGACCCAAGTTCAACCAGCAAACGTTTTGCTAACGTTCGCAAACCGACGTGGCCATTTGGTTTAATGTGAAGCGCATAAAGCAGTCTAACGGACGTTTTTCTGCTCGGTCTGGTTGAACGCAACCCTGGTGTAACAACATCACACACGCACACGCACACGAACACACGCACACGCACACGAACACACACACACACACACACACACACACACACACACACACACACAATAATAAGGGAAATCACCATATTAATCATACTTATTTCCCTTACCTAAGTGACAAATCGAAACAAATTTGATTTTTAAACAAACAAGATCCCACAAACAACAACCAGCCCCACCCAAAACAAAAAATAATTTAAACGCGCTCCACAAACCACTCACCTTCAAGACAATCTTCCTTTTCACGGAGAAATAGACCCAAACGGTACTGCCCTACGTTAATAGACCACTATTCCACACAGTATATGTCCTGGCCCTAATTTTTGTTCCCAAACTCCACCTCCACAATTTCCTATGTCGCCCCTGTGTGTGTGTGTGTGTGTGTGTGTGTGTGTGTGTGTGTGTGTGTGTGTGTGTGTGTGTGTGTGCGTGTGCGTGCGTGTGTGAAGAAGAACAATTAAGAGACAATATATTTTTCATAATTAAAGATTCCAGCAAATGGTGCAAGCTAATAACTATATTAAATATAGCCTATTAAATCGTTTTTGAACACACACACACACACACACACACGCACACACACACACACACACACTCTCTCTCTCTCTCTTTCTCTCTCTCTCCCTCCCTCTCCACCCTCTCTCCCCCTACTCTCCATCCCTCCCTCTCCAATACCCTATCTCTCCATCCCCCCCCCTCTCTCCCCCCTCTCTCTCTGTGTGTCTCTGTCTCTCTCTCAGGATTTTTCTCGGTCTTTTAGGCGTGTGAATACTTGTAACTTGAAGACTCCATTCTCCATTTTACTTTTCTTTTTTCTTTTTTCATAAACCAGCGAGCAAAGGTAGACCTATCTGTCTGTTTGGGTATTTTGTTTATTACCCCCTATACCGTCTTTCTGTCCGCGTGTCTGTCCTGTCCCACATACAGTTTTCTGGCCTTCTTGTTCACAGTGCCTCAATATATAGAGATGCATTTTTTTAAATACTTTTATCACGTACAGTTATAGATCTATTTTGAGTTTTCCGGGGGATTTATCCCATTGTTGACAAAGTTATGGCCAGATCAAGTTTGACTTTCATGTGAATCTATTCAAGGGCGATAACTCTGTCAGAAATGGAATATAGTAATTTTTGACAGTTATGGCCCATGATGTGCAGCCTAGCATGCAAAACAAACCCAAATGGATTTTAAAACAATTTATTCCCTGGTGTATTACACCACCTAAAATTGTGTTTGATCTGGTGCATCTGAAGAAAGATCGTACAGATGCTGTAGTTTATAAACAATTGTTCATGGAAATTCAAGACAGGTACCGTGATTACATTCCTGTGTATACAGACGGATCACGGGATGGAAATTCTGTGGCTTGCCCTACAGTCTTTCCATCAGACACAATACTTTCCATGAGACTGCCTGACTCGGCATCAATCTTTAGTGCTGAAGTTTGGGCAGTCATTAAAGCCTTAGAAGAAATCAAAGATTCCATAGCATCCAAGTTTATTATTTCGTGTCTCCAAGCTTTGTGCAATATGAAGCTGGACCATCCTTTAATTGGGATGGTGATACGAAAGTGTGTCTTTTTATCTATTGCCAATAAACATATTATATTGTGTTGGGTGCCCAGCCATGTTGGCATCAGGGGTAATGAATAGGCAGATTTTGCTGCCAAGTCTGCTTTGGATTTTCCTCATGCCAGGGTTGGTGTACCTTATAATGATTTTAAATTTAATATCAACCAATTTATCTTTTCGACTTGGCAACGTGATTGGGACGGTGAGGTTGCGAACAAGCTTCATGCTATCAAGCCAGTCTTGGGAGAGTGGCAGTCCTATAGACAGTGCAGGAAAGATGAAATAGTCTTGTGTCGTGCCCGCATCGGTCATACTTACTTGACCCATTCATCTATCTTAAAGAAAGATCCTCCACCTCAGTGTGAGCACTGTCAGTGTCTTCTGACTGTGCGACACATTTTGGTGGAGTGTACCCATTTGAAAGAAATTCGAAAAGATATATTTGGACAACGAACTGTGATGGAATCCTTTCGATTCCATCCAGAACTTATTTTAAAATGTTTACGTGATACTGAATTTTATTCAAAATTTTAATTATATATATCTGTGATATTTGTATTTTTACACAATCCTTTACACTGTGTTTTTATTTAACTGATGAATTTTTATATTGATGTTGATCATCACATTGGGTTTACATTTACCATAGTTTGACACCCAATAGCCGATGTATTTGTCGTGCTGGGGTGTCGTTAAACATTCATTCATTCATTCATTCGATAAACAAAAGTTCAGTTTATTCGATATACAAAAGTTCAGTTTATTCGATATACAAAAGTTCAGTTTATTCGATATACAAAAGTTCAGAGTTTTTTTTAATCGTACAAACACCCACTATTCCACCAAGACCCACTCCATCCGCATATGGCCTCATTTTCAAAGGTCACCTCAGCTGGTTTTACTAGCTACGACTCTGATCCAGTTTTTTTTTAGCATGAATTCCCTATAATGTGTTGTGTCCACGGCGGTCGTGCTTGAATTGTTTGAATGTTAAATATTCTACAGTGACAGCTAGTGAACATTTTCGCCATTCCTCTGTCGAATCTGCTTAGTATTAAAAAATAACAATAAATAATAATAAAAAAAGATTGTACAAGTAAAGATTTTAGTGGTTTGAATGATAAAAGTTAAAGTTTGTTTTGTTTAACGACACCAGTAGAGCACACTGATTTATTAATCATCGGCTATTGGATGTCAAACATTTGGTAATTCAGACATATAGTCTTAGAGAGAAAACCCGCTACATTAGTAGCAAGATATCTTTTATATGCACTTTACCACAGACAGGAAAGTACATACCACGGCCTTTGACCAGTCGTGGTGCTCTTGATGTGATAAATTACAAAATGTACATCTACGAAGTACTGGACCTTCTGATAAGGAAGAGTAGTGAATGTGAACTATTTAATTTGTTCCAGGCAGTCTTTTGAGTGTTTCATTTCTCAACACTCCGGATATTTCCAATGGAGGTCAGAGATACTAGGAATATCGCCTAAACACACCAATGACACAGCTACACCGCTACCAGAATTATTGAGGTAGAAAACAAGGAAAGAGGGAAATGTTTTCTTTAACGACGCACTCAACACATTTTATTTACGGCTATATGGCGTCAAACACACATATATTGAGAGAGCAAACCCAACATCCAAAAACAGCAACCCAACAACACACACACCCAACCCCCCCCAAAAAACCCCACCCCCAACAAAAAAACCCACCCACACACCCGAAACCCCCCCACCTAACAACCCCCCCAAAACAAACAACAAAACACAACAACAACAACAACAACAAAAAAACCCAACCCAACCCAACAAGAAAAAAAGTTCAAAACAAACAAAACAAGAAAACAAAACAAAAGCACATACCCGGTAGACTGATTTTAGAAGTGAACAAAATGTAGTACTAACATCATCAATGATGACGTGGTAAAACTTCGGAAATAGGGATACCACGACAAACTAGTCATGCAAAGGTATGTGAATATGAACATTTTGCATCAGTAACATTTCAATAATCTTTGTTGTTATTATTTTATTTTTTATTCAGTTCTGACATGGCCTTTCATTGACATAATTTGTATCCACTGAGACTGGTCGTTTAAGTAGATTAACAGTTCACCGCTTAGTATAATCACTGGTCATGTTATCGTAAGCTAATGTTGTCGGAATAATGTGTATACCTTGCCGCGAATATTCAAATTACTTCGAATAAATCTAAGCACTATTCAGTTTTTTGGTATGGAGTATGGAACATATTCAAATATTAAATGCTAATTAAATAATACAGATACGCAATTTAAATATAGCAATCATTTTTTTTTTAAATGGGGAAAAAAATGACTGAAGCGTGGTCATTATCGGTGTAAGGGTAGCCTATACGAAGTGACGTCATCAAATATTTGAGCCTACGCTTCATTTCGAAGACTTCACTAGAATATATAGAGTTGGGTTTCATAAAATAACCACAAAACGTTATGCGAGCTATCATAATATGATATGTCCGGACGACCCCCCCCCCCCCCCCCCCCCTAAGCAAATGGTCCGCTTACAGAACTAAAACATACAGGTTTATACATGTGGAGTTTTTGGTGGTGCAAAACCAAAATAGAAAAAGGGTCCATTTGGTTCATATTCGAACCACCCCAGTCCAGATCACGCTACGCCCCTGCAGGACAGCACATATCACAACATTTGATATACTGTTATCCTGAGGGTATACGACATGTTTCATGTGAATTACGAATGCCTTATTTAGACCACTAGAACTAATTTTATTCAGATTGCTAACAACACTGCGTAGTTTCCAATGTCCAAGTCACATTTCGTCTGTAAATAATAATTTAAATATTGACCAATCACACTTCGCCTTTTATAACGTTATTTGGGAGCATACAAATTCTAAAAATATCGGGCAAGTCTATTTTAGTGGCCGCAGTACAGCGAACCATGCCAAGACGTACGGGTTATTAGTCTTCAGTTTTACATTACAAATTATTTATTTATTAAAAAAACTAAAAACTAAATCAGTCTTCAGTTTTACATTACAAATTATTTATTTTATAAAATAAAACATGTTTTAAGGCATTCGTAATTCACACGAAACATGTCGTATACAAGTAAGGTTTTGATTGGTGGACATGAGCTCCAACTGGCTGCTGTTAGATCCACATGTAATAGTGGAGCTAATTTTAATTAGATTGGCATATGACGTCTTGGTTTAAGAAAATGTATATGTACTGCATTTTGTTACATACCTGTGAAAGATAACGGAGTTTAATAACAAAATCGTACGTCACGTTGTGAGATACCGTTTTCCGTAACAAAGCTCAATCTAATTAAAATTAGCTCCACTATTACATGTGGATCAAACAGCAGCCCGTTGGAGCTCATGTCCAGTTGACCTTTCATTCGACCAATCAAAACCTTACTTGCAAAATCATGCCAGTGATTTAAAAGAATTTGAAAACATTCGGAATTATGCCGAGGGTATACGAAATGATTCGGGTGAATTACGAAGTATGCCGGAAACTAATTTCAATATAAAATTTTATATAAAATTCGTTTCAAGATGAAAAAAACAAACAAAACCGTGATGGTATAGCCATAAAATCTGTTTATACTAGTATACAATCCAGAGTTTATTACTGCACTCCCCCCCCCCCCCCCTGTTTTTTAATGTTGAAATAGACCAACAAGTTCGCCTATTACATAAATAGTCCCGCCCGATATTTTTAGAATTTGTATGCTCCCGAATAACGCTATAAACGGCGAAGTTTAATTGGTTGATATTTGAATTGTTATTTATAGATGAAATGTCACCTGGACATGGGAGTCCACGCAATGCTGTTGGATCTACCAGGGTAGACTATGTAGAGCTAATTTTAATCAGATTGAACAAAGCTGGGATATAAACGCTAACGCGATTGGCCCATAGCATATTAAGGGATAATGAGGTCAACACGATGTGACGTACGATGTTGTACATTTTTAACTGAAAGCAGTTCAGCCAGACCGAGCAGAAAAACGTCCACCAGAGTGGTTTATGCACTTCATGTTAAAAAACAAACATTTCGGAATCCAGTCAAAATAGTTCGCAAAAGTTAAAGAAAAACGATTGGCTGAACTGAGGGTTGATTTTACTCTCAGCGACGGGCAACGGGCAACTATATTTACGTGCCCCTATCCACAGAGGTTCAGGCACGCCCACTACGGAATTAGCCTCTGACTTCGCCAGTGACTGACTCCGGAGCAGGGGGGGGGGGGGGGGGGGGTGGTAAGTTTGAGGTGGGCGGAATTAGGAAAAAAGCCATTTAGTGAGCGCGGACCAAATAGCAGACACTTCATAAACTTGAAGTAACACCGAGTGGGAGCCGTGTTCTGATTGGCTGAATACTCTCAGTAATACGAAGTAGTCGAATAAACTATTTATGAAATCCAAATCTGGGTCATTAACCTTGTGGGTGTGGCCTATTCTGACACTCGAACATCAGCTGCTCTGAATGTTTACTTCTGTTCCTTTTTGATGAATTCTAAGCAATAATTATAGGTAGGTAATAAGTAAAATACTATACTCCTTTCAGTTTAATACCATTTTTATGAAAAAGTACATTAGAAAATGAGAGAGAGAGAGAGAGAGAGAGCGAGGGGAGAGAGAGAGGGGAGAGAGAGAGGGGAGGGGAGAAACAGAGAGAGAGAGAGAGAGAGAGAGAGAGAGAGAGAGAGAGAGAGAGAGAGAGAGAGAGAGAGAGAGAGAGAGAGAGAGAGAGAGAGAGAGAGAGAGAGAGAGAGAGAGAGAGAGAGAGAGCATATTTTGCCACCAACAGTCAGACCTCGGTATAACGACCGTCGTTACTGCGACATTTACACCATCCGACCACAAATTGTCGGGAACAAACGTACATCAGTGTTATTCTGTTCATTACACCGGAATTCACACCTTCCGACACCGACAGAGAAAATTAGGAACAAACGTGCATCCGACGTCTGAAAACACCTCTTTACAACGACATTACATAATCACAGATACCGTAGCACGTTGGCAGTACACACACACAGCCGCTAAGAATCCTTCAAGTCGCATTTAGTTAACCAATTAAAGGATTAACGTCGGACAATAAAATCTTCTATTTTCATGATATTTTGCTCCTGTCATGTGCCCATGACAGGCGTGCGCTACAACAGCTTGTTCTGAATGTGCACGTAACACCCTATGACCTGACCTGACCTGATATTTTGTAAACGAAACAGCAATCTAATTAAAATTAGCTCCACTATTACATGTGGATCTAAAGACAGCCAGTTGGAGCTCATGTCCACCAATCAAAACCTTACTTGCAGAATCCTGCCAGTGATTTAAAACTAACAACACTGCGTAGTCCCCAATGTTCAGGTAACATTTCGCCTGTAAATAATAATTTAAATATTGACCAATCACACTTCGCCTTTTATAACGTTATTTGGGAGCATACAAATTCTAAAAATATCGGGCGAGTCTATATTTAGTGGCCGCAGTACAGCGAACCATACCAATACGTACGGGGTGGGTTATCAGTCTTCAATTTTACATTAAAAATTATTTATTTATTTATAAAATTTAAAAAAAACTAAATCAGTCTTCAGTTTTACATTACAAATTATTTATTTTATAAAATAAAACATGTTTTAAGGCATTCGTAATTCACACGAAACATGTCGTATACCCTCAGGATAATTCGGAATGTTTTCAAATTATTTTTAAATCACTGGCATGATTCTGCAAGTAAGGTTTTGATTGGTGGACATGAGCTCCAACTGACTGTTTTTAGATCCACATGTAATAGTGGAGCTAATTTTAATTAGATTGACGAAACAGGTGCGAATCGTAAATGTCTTGAATAGACTGACGGCGAATGCATCTTGTTTAATATATTTAATGATGTTTTTTTAAAAACATATTTAATGTATGTACGTGTATTTGTTGCTTTTAATAATAATTGCAATGCATTAATTATTTAAATGCTGATCAATCATCAATTAATATTAATTAGTATTTTTTGTTACGTTATTTTGGCAATTCGATACACCGGCAATTTCGATATAACGACAAAGTGACCCAGGGACGAACATGATCGTTGTAACGAGGTCTAACTGTATATATATATATATATATATATATATATATATATATATATATTCGCTTTTCAACTGGACACGGGCTCACGTTTGTATGTGTGTGTGTGTGTGTGTGTGTGTGTGTGTGTGTGTGTGTAAAATATTACAAAAAGGTACAGTGTATTTGGGGGAAAGGGGTAAAAAACCACATATTTTGTGCGTACATACTTTATGAATGAGCCCTGTTTTGATTTACCCCGTCGGTGGGCCCATTGGGCTATGTCTCGTTCCAGCCAGTGCATCACGACTGGTATGTGGTATGTACTACCCTGTCTGTGGGATGGTGCATATAAAAGATCCCTTGCTGCTAATCAAAAAGAGTACCCCATGAAGTGGCGACAGCGGGTTTCCTCTCTCAATATCTGTGTGGTCCTTAAACATATGTCTGACGCCATATAACCGTAAAATGTGTTGAGTGCGTCGTTAAATAAAACATTTCATTCTTTCTTGTTTTGATTTAAAGCTAATGTAATCCGATTATCATGTCACGTGTTATTGTTGTGCGCTAACGGAGGCGGGGTCTAGCACAGGGTAAGTTCTTAACGGAGGGGACTTGAGGGGGGGGGGGGGGGTAGGACGGAGGTTTTTTTTATAAAACAGATAGTAAAATCGACCACGTGGCTATTCACCCGGGTAATAAATTATGCGAATTACACGCTTACCCGGTTCCCAGCACCAGCATGTCGTCACAACAATAACCTGCTGACTAAAATAACTTCTCTGAAAACCGGTTTTTCCTGACCCCGAACTGACGATCCGTTTCTTCATTCACCGACTATTAAAAAAAGTCGACTAAACGACAACGAGCATGTGCAGTTTTATTTTCCACGTTTCCTAAACTCAACCGGTAAACGTTACGGTCTGTACTGTCTATTCGAGCGGCGACGAAACATGCGCCATGTTGTCAAGCCAGATGTATCGTTATGTTGGGTAAGATTGACATTTACTTCGTTACGTAATCACGCTTATTAGATCAGTGCGTCGACCACCTCAGTGACGTGACTGACCCGCCCCTCACAACTACGTTGGCAGCTTATAACACCTAATTTTTTCTCTTCATACGGTGCTGGCCAGTGGCGTAGCGACAAGGTTCTGGGGAGTGGTTGGGACACTGGTGTAGCCAGGAGTTTATATTGGGATGGGGTGGGGGTGGAGATATCGGGGTGGGGGAGGAGCACCTACATCGGGGTGGGGGAAATGTTGTTTAAGAGGCGTGTTATGGGCTATGGGCGACAGGCAAATATAAAACGTGGAGGAGGAAAGTAAGGAAATTTTGGAGGAGGGGGCATGCCAAATAGTTTACTACAGTTGATACATTATTTATTTAATTTGACGAGTGACCCAAGCGACCGTCTTTTAGTTGAAGTTTGTTTTGTTTTACGACAACACTAGAGCACACTAATTTATTAAGCATCCGCTACTGGAAAAAAAAAGGATTTTTTTTTAATTTAACGACGCACTCAACACATTTTATTTACGGTTATATGGCGTCAGACATATGGTTAAGGACCACACAGAGTTTGAGAGGAAACCCGCTGTTGCCACTACACGGGCTACTCTTTCTGATTAGCAGCAAGGGGTCTTTTATTTGCGCTTCCCACAGGCAAGATAGCACAAACCATGGCCTTTGTTGAGCCAGTTATGGATCACTTATCGGTGCAAGTGGTTTACACCTACCCATTGAGCCTTGCGGAGCACTCACTCAGGGTTCGGAGTTGGTATCTGGATTAAAAATTCCATGCCTCGACTGGGATCCGAACCCAGTACCTACCAGCCTGTAGACCGATGGCTTAACCACGACGCCACCGAGGCCGGTCCCGCTATTGGATGTCAAACATTTGGTAATTTTGACATATAGTCTTAGAGAGGAAACCCGGTAAATATGTCCATTAGTAGCAACTGCCAAGGGCTCTTATACGCACCATCCTACAGACAGGATAACTATTAGCATATGCCACAACCTTTGATATACCAGTCGCGAGAAGTAACCCAATGTACCCACCGACGGGGATCGATGCTAGACCGACCGCGCACCAAGTGAGCGCTTTAAATGCAACTGGTCTACGTACCGCCCCCTGCCTTTCGGAGATCAAAGAAACATTAACATGTATCGAGACACAATGAGTAGGTGAGAATGCCATACTATGTTGGAAGTTAATTAAAACTTATGGGGGTCGAGATGGTGCAGTTTTATGTTTTACCATCTGGCACCACGCATACACACACACACACACACACACACACACACACACACACACACACACACACACACACAGTCACAAACAATGGCTACTATTGTCATTTCACATATTACTCATTAAAGTTCCTACTAAGCAATTATTAATTTTATTTACGTTTCTTACTTCCTGACAAAAGTCGATCGCATTTTCATCGAGAGCCCAAACCTGTAACATCACAGACACATATTATGGGGCAGGGTACCGTTTGTGTAAACCTCCCCTCTCTCTCTCTCTCTCTCTCTCTCTCTCTCTCTCTCTCTCTCTCTCTCTCTCTCTCTCTCTCTCTCTCTCTCTCTCTCTATGCGTGTGCGTGTATATATCTGTCTGTATGTCCGTCTGTCTCTCTGTCTATTACACACTAGTGTACTTTTGAATATTGTAGGTGCCCATTTAATTGTTGCAACCATACATTCAATACTATATTAAACGTTGCACCTCCCTAGAAAAAGCCTGCAGCCGCGCTTGTATCTGGCTTTACTATGAAGGAAACAATCCTACTAAAGCCCACAGCTTCTAAAACACACCTCTGTCTTGCATCATGCGTGTCTTCGGGTTCGGGTAGATTATTAACTTGCTCATTTGCCACTAGAGCTTCAAGCATGTCTGTCCCGGGGCCGAGCTCTGGATAGCCAGAAGTCTGCTCCGGGCCAGAAAATGCGTGTCTTATTGTGTCTGAATAACACTCGATACTGTGTATAATAGCTGGGGTTTCTGGATATAAAATAGTCGTTCATTCAATCTGAATAATACTAACTGGAGTTTTCTCCCCTTGACCATAAAAGTACGAAATGTCCCCCCCCCCCCCCGAGTTCTAATTTATGGTATACAAATGTAGGCTACATACAAAATATGAATGTAGGCCCTATTAGTACACCGCTTTAAACACTCGTGTTAAAAATAAAAAATATAAAAAGTAACACAGATCCAGACCACCCCAGTATCCAATTTAAAGTTCAAGCACGTTGTCAAAGGCGCGCGCGCGCGCACACACACACACACACACAGCGAGAGAGAGAGAGAGAGAGAGAGAGATGAGAGGAGAGAGAGAGAGGGAAGAGATGAGAGGAGATCCAGAGAGAGAGAGAGAGGAGGGAGAGAGGAGGAGAGAGAGAGAGAGGGAGGAGAGCGAGAGAGAGAGAGAGACCAGAGAGAGAGAGAGAGAAGGAGGGGGAGATCGAGAGAGAGCGAGGAAGAGAGAGGACGAGGAGAGCTATCTGGGCTGTCCTTCCAGGCCATGGGTTAGTTAGCTGTTAGTGGTGAGAGAGAGAGAGAGAGAGAGAGAGAGAGAGAGAGAGAGAGAGAGAGAGAGAGAAGAGAGAGAGAGAAGAGAGAGAGAGGAGGAGGGTGTAATAGTCTTATACTCGCTCTGGGTGGGAGCGGGTACCGGGCTGCGAACCCTGTACCCACTAGCCTTATGTCCGAGTGTTTCGTTGATTTCAGTGCCTTCCTGGCTTTCGCCGCCGTCATACTGTTGGCGGGATGGGTGTGGAATGACTCTACCACTACCGACGTGCCGGTAGTCGAGAAAGACGCAGTTAGGAAAGATGAAGGTATTTGATCACGTTATTTTTATATTTTCATTTATATTCCAATTGATAGTTGTTGGGTTTTGGCTGGCACGTAACGCATGACGATGCGAGTCATAACAGTGACGATTTCCGTCTGGCAACCCGGATACTAGGCCCTCCAACTGTCTCACTTCGTCGACGTTTATCTAACGGACACGAATGTTGTATTCTATTTCTTACATATCCTGAAAAAAAAAAGAGAAGCTTAAAAATAAATTTAAATGCCTTTTCTAACGAAACTCTATTTACGGCCCTTTTATTTCGCTACACGATACGAGTGACTAATACGAGTGACTAGTACGAATGACTCGGCTTGCAACGCCAACAAGCAAATCGTAACGTGTAGCATGTCATACGATTGAATCGGCCCGAGTCACTCGTACGAGTCGAAGTTTACAACCTGTTCTATTTTCATACGATTAAATCGGACGTTTGGGGACGTTGACCAGTCATATCACGGCACAGATAGCCCCCACGTTCTGAGTGTAATGGCGGAAAAATCTGTTCGCTGTCGCCTGCACAGACCCAACAGGTAGCACTAAACCAATTCATTTCCGGCTGTGTCAAAGTTCGAGGTGCACCGACTTTTAATAGAGAAGTTAACACCACAAGTCCTGCGATTGGTTATAAATGTGAGTGTGTTGGTTGTAAAAAAAAAAGAAGTTTCATCTGTGCAAAAAATGTATACAATTTTAATTGATCTAGTACCACTGAGTCAAGTAGCCTTGTGCTTGGAACATGTATGGGGTACATGTAAAAAAAAAAGTACTCACATTTTGTGCGAAACTACTGGTGTTGTAAAAACATCTGGTTATACCGAAAATGAGCCATGAAAGGTACCATTTTCTGCAGTTAATACTTTGAGGTAGGGTTTGTAGTACTGATATTTATAGGTCATAGTTTGGTTGATATATTGCATAATATAGTGTTTTTAAACACAAACGTTAACATGGTCGCCTATGGGATTTTAATTGGTATAGTTCAACCAACAGCTCATAGACTTGTATCAGGGGCACAACTATTTGTGGGGGGTGTCCAGTCATTTATGTAAATACAGAAACGTTACGACAGCCGCCTTCTTATCAATACACGACATTCTTTACCATGGTTACAGCAAGGATGTTTTTTTCAATGACGTCACGTTTCATACGACTGACAAGTACCGTGAAACGGTGTGGCAACACGTCCGATTCAATCGGTCCGATTGACTCGTGCGATTGACTCGTACGAGTGACTCGGTCCGATTCTATCGCATCGTGTAGCAGACCCTTTATAGTTAACTTGTGCGTCACAGACAAGTCAATTTCAGGTTATCTTGTACGTCAAGGAGTCATCGATTCGAGCGTGTTTTCTTTTCATTGGATGGTATGGCATTGGTATAGCACCTAGGAGCAGCCAGTCGTATGTTTTTTTTTAAAATGTTATAGCACGTGTATGTGTTAACATTTTGTGTTATTAAAAGTAACGAATGATATTGTTACCTAACGGGTGTGTAAAAAATGTTTTCAAACAACAATTTGTAAAATAAATGGTATCTAAGTGTCACAAATGTTATATTCTATTTCTTACATATCCTGAAAAACCACTATTAAAATAAAATTTAAACATCTTTTCCAGCTAAAACATAATTAACTTACACGTCACAGGGCAATCAATTTCAGGTTAAATTACACGTCATAGGGAAATCAATTTCAGGTTAAATTACACGTCATAGGGAAATCAATTTCAGTCGTCTTTATATTATTGGGTGTATGGTAGGTCGGGATTGGACCATCACCATGGAGCAGCTAACATAAGTTTCAATAGTGACCTCCAACATACACATTGTATATGTTGTTCAGTGGAAAGAAAGAAATGTTTTTTATTTAACGACGCACTCAACACATTTTATTTACGGTTATATGGCGTCAGACATATGGTTAAGGACCACACAGATTTTGAGAGGAAACCCGCTGTCGCCACTAAATGGGCTACTCTTCCGATTAGCAGCAAGGGATCTTTTATTTGCACTTCCCACATGCAGGATAGCACAAACCATGGCCTTTGTTGAACCAGTTATGGATCACTGGTCGGTGCAAGTGGTTTACACCTACCCTTTAAGCCTTGCGGTGCACTCACTCAGGGTTTGGAGTCGGTATCTGGGTTAAAAAACCCATGCCTCGACTGGGATCCGAACCCAGTACCTACCGGCCTGTAGACCGATGGCCTACCACGACGCCACCGAGGCCGGTTTGTTCAATGGAGACAATATTGATTTACAACGGATCATCTCTCACACAAATGTGTAAGAAATAGTAAACAACTCGTTGTAAGATAAATGGTATCTAACGGCCACTCATGTAGTATTTTCGGCTTTTCTTGTTAGACAACTTGTAGTAAGATAAATGGTATCCAACGACCACTCGTGTATTATTCTCTATATTTATTACCAACTTTCCACTTGTGCTTTGGACCGTGTCTAAAGATACAATTCTAGAATATGCTGTTATCTGATACATTTTCACAATTCTATTTAGTTTTAAACATGGATAAGCACGGTTAATGTTCAGTTAGTGTGGTTAACATTTGGTTAAAATTTCCTCTATATTGCCTTTAACGCTTGAAGTGTTTAATGAATGACTTTCATATTTTGCATGACTGTTCACCAAGTGACTGATTTTCAAATGCACACCCCCATCGGCATTAACGGGACAGTAGGGCAAGGTCAAGTTCATTTAGAGTTTGGTCAAAGTTTTCTGTTTGAATCGGACTGATTTATTTAATGGCTAGATTTCATATTTGGTATGGATGTTCACTAAGTACGGACACACGCTCCCAGCCCCACCTCGGTGACCATTATGTGAAGGTCAAGGTTATTTAAAAGTTAATGTGCATTTTGGTTTAATTGTTTTTAAAGTCGCAGAGCCTAATTTCAACACGTAAAAATGGACACTAAGTTTGGTTAATCTATAAACCTGTAACAATGGAGAGAAACAAGAGTCCGTGACATTGAAAGGAGGGGAGGGGGGAGAATACCCATATAAAATAGACTAGAAATTGTCTCTATAACCGTTACTTCTCAGACGTTAGTACGTTTTTAAAAATATGAAAAATGCACTTTATGGTATTAACACAGTGTAGCTGTTCTTAGTTTTGTTTTACCGGAATGTAAATGAAGGAACATAATTATCATGGTTGGTGATGTAGGTTCTGTATTTTACTTTCCATCATTAAACATGATGAACAAAGTTAACAACATGGTGATACAGATAAAATATATATTTCTAAGCTCTTAGGTGAACGATAGAGTTGGCATTACGACTGAGACACCAAGGGTCTCTCCCTAGGTGTCACCTCCTCTCTCTATCTCTGGATCTCTTCTATATTCATCTGTCTATTTCTGTTTTTTCTTTTATAAGACTCAGCTAAAATGGTTACGTTTTAATGTTGCTTGGAAATTTATTTCCCGTCAGTAATATTTCCCTAGGCACATACCCAGAGTAAGACCTCATTGTGAATTGTGTCATATGATAAATTATAATAGTTAACTTCTGACGTAATAATTAATGGTTAACTGTTGGCAGACCGGGTCTTAGCTGGGGGCATCAATTAAACATCCATCGTGTCTTGATTGCAGTGATTTAGTTTCAAACTAATTGGCTGATTGCTTGCCTCTAAGTAAATAAAGTCTAAGTTATTGCATAATCGACAGATGACACCCTAACAATTAATTGAATCGTATATGAACGCAACAAATATTTAAAGTACATTTTAATATAGTCGTAAATCTTCCACTATGATAGTATTAGAAACACGATGATCTATGGAAAAGGATAGTGTAAACAATACCATCTAAGTAATATCTAATTTCAATTTTCAAAAACGATTTAAAAATTAGGGTCTGTCAATTTAATACTTACATATCATTTGATATAGGACTATGGCTTTCATATTTGGTACGAAAGTTCACCAGGGGAGTCTTTCATCTGAACACACCCTGCCCCATCATGTTACGGTTATTTGAGACTTCAGTGTTTCTGACATTGGTTTTAACTCTGTAAAACGTTTTAAAGTGAATGACTTTCGTATTTGTTATGCTTTTCACAAAGGGTCTTTCAGCAACATACTTTCACTAACATCTGTAATGTCAAGGCATGGTGAAGTTTATTTGAAACAATAAAAAACCCTCATTATTTTATTTCTAGAAACGACACTTCCTGCTGACGTCAAGGATGTGGAAGTGGAAGCGGATATGCGCGCGGATGCGGATGCGGAGATGCGTGCCGATGCAGATACACGTGCGGATGCGGATACACGTGTAGATGCGGATACACGTGTAGATGCAGATACACGTGTAGATGCGGATACACGTGCGGATGCGGATACACGCGCAGATGCGGATACACGTGCGGATGCGGATAGAGATGCGGATCTTCCACTGTTACTGTGGTGGGATCCCGTGCACGGCACCACAGACCACAAGCTGGAGTGTGGCGACGTGTCGTGCTTCGTGTCCGTCGACAGGTCCAGACTGACGGAGAAGGAGCTTATGGTAGGTAGTTAGTATTGTACTCTGGGGCGGGAGTTAACTCAGTCGGTTGAGTGCTTGCCTGAGGTGCTTGCGTCGCAGGATCGAACTACCTCGGAGGATCCATTCAGCTGATTGGGGTTTTTCTCGTTCCAAACCAGTTCACCACAATTGGTCAAAGGCCGTGATATGTGCTTTTTTTTTGTCTGGAAAAGTGCATATTAAAGATCCCTTGCTACTAATGAAAAAATGTAGCTCATTTCCTCTAAGACTATGTCAGCGTTACCAACTGTTTGACATCCAATGGCCGGTGATGAATTAATCAATTTGCTTCACTGATTATATCGTTAAACAAAACTAACGTTTCAACTTCATCATAGTTGCAAGAGCCATGCCAATGTTATCATGGCCATAAGGTACTTACCAGTGTGGTGACAGTACAGAACTAAAAAGGAAATCAAGGCAAAATAATAGTGTCTTTTCCTGGTACACAAAAAGGACACTTTGGAACTTGAAAGGGCATTAAAAAAAATCATGAATGCGCAACTAACCCCATTCCCCCCTTTTCAGATACGGTTCTGCAGAACTCATTAATTTTTGACTACGTGCGACATTGACTCATTATTTAAAAACGCACTGAACTCGTTAGATATATATAAAAAATATTTTGTAACAACTCATTGTCAAATAAATGGTCTTTAGTCGTGTCGTTATAGACTTGAGGGACGTAGTAAGTGTAGTTCTTACTACGTCCTGATCTTGTTACATACCCTATATATAGAGCCTGTATTCAAAACTTGTGGCATCTTGTTTCAACCATTTTTTCATCCGAAATGTATAACCTACCGTACTCACAAAATCCCGTTTGAAGTACTTGCATCATTATTAATAAAATTAATCTTCAACCACTTTCTTAAAAGATATCCCCGCCATTTTAAATTTGCTAAGCAGAGGGAAACAACTCGCCGTGCACGTTAAGAAAAGTATTGACTTAACACCGGCCTCCATGGCGTCATGGTTAAGCTATCGGACTACAGGCTGGTAGGTACAGGGTTCGCAGCCCGGTACCGGCTCCAACCCAGAGCGAGTTCCTAAGGCTCAATGGGTAGGTGTAAGGCCACTACACCCTCTTCTTTCTCACTAACCACTAACCAACTAACAACTAACCGCACGTCCTGGACAGCCAGTCCAGATAGCTGAGGAGTGTGCCCAGGACAGCGTGCTTGAACCTTAATTGGATATAAGCACGGAAATATGTTGAAATAAAATGATATGACTTAACGGGCCCCGTGCACTAGGTCCTACAGAGCTCGTTAATTTTCGAATACGTATGCCATGGACTCGTTATTTAAAAAAACCCATCACACTCGTTAGGTACATTTTGTAACAACTCACTGTCCAATAAATGGTCTTTAGTGGTATCGTTAAAGGCATATTGTCACAGACCACTGACCTATTTAATGGTCTAACAAAGTATTACCTGAACAAAAATAATCTGATTTGTCCCTAAATGTACTTTATTCAACTATCTTCATAACCACCATACTCCATTTATTAATGACATTTTGTAAAAATAATTCAATTATGGCAATGGTCTATAATTCAAAAACTAAAATTGCCGAGAAGGTTGACATGGATTTCACTCCATCATGGTTCAGTTACAGTGATGCAATAGCTAAATTTGGTTTCCAACAATTAATGTAATTTTTAGTTATTATCCATGTTTAGAGAAATAAGGTCTTTACATCCGTGACAGTATGCCTTTAAATAATTATTTTCTGTTACTTCATCAGTTTTTCTCTCTTTGTTGACCTTTAAGGGGGTTATGTTTTACGGCTCCCGGTTTGCGGAAGAAGGCCTCCCAATGACCCGGAAGCCAGGTCACATATGGGCGGTGATCCACGAGGAGTCCCCGAAGAACAACCAGTACATTTTCCAGATGAAGTACGTCGCTGAGCTGTTCAACTTCTCCTCCACCTACAAGAGGCAGTCCCACTACCCGGTCCCCACCATGTGGCTCGAGAACCCGGACCACGTCACCGACACCACGTACGTTGTTCCGCTGGCCGAGAAGAACCGCCTGCGGAAAGAGGGCCTGGCACCAATCGTGTTCGTGCAGAGCGACTGCAACACGCCCTCCGATAGGTCGCACTTCGTCGAGATGTTGATGAAACACGTGGACGTCGACTCTTACGGCGCATGCGTCAACAACAAAAAGTTACCGGAGAAGTTAGTGGCGATATTATTATTATTATTTTGGTGTTGCTTCTTTTGATTTATCGTGTAGATATGTGTAAGATTTTGACTTGTTTTGACACCCCCCTCCAAAAAAAGAAGAGAAAAAAGAACCCCAAAAACAAAACAACAACCCCCAAACCTCCAAAACAACAACAACAACAACAACAACAACACACAATAATAGAAGGGAAGAATTATTAGCCACTAACTGAGGAATCGGGTTTCAGACCTCTGCCTCCCAGCTGATTATGGTCTCGGATGTTAATTATAAGTTGTTAGCAGAAACGTTTTCGCAATATGTTGTGAAAATGTATTCTAGCGACCAATCGGATGTCTTCTCTTTGTGGGACGTGACATAGCCCAGTGGTAAAGCGCACGCCTGATGTGCAGTCGATCTAAGATCAATCCTCGTCGGTGGGCCCATTAGGCTATTTCTCGTTCCAGCCAGTGCACCACGACTGGTATATCAAATGCCGTGGTATTTGCTACCCTGTCTGTGGGACTGTGCATATAAAATATCCCTTGCTACTAATGGAAAACATGTAGCAGGTTTCCTCTCTATAACTTTGTCAGAACGACCATATGTCCATATCCAATAGCTGATGATTAATAAGTCAATATGTTCTAGTGGTGTCGCTAAACAAAACAGACTTCTTCTTCTTCCGTTTATGTGTAATCAAGGTCATGAGTAAATTACGTTTTTGCTATATCAACGCTCTGAGGGCGGGATGTCTCTAACCCGTACATTTTATTTAAAAAACCGGCCTCGGTGGCGTCGTGGTTAGGCCATCGGTCTACCGGCTGGTAGGTACTGGGTTCGGATCCCAGTCGAGGCATGTGATTTTTAATGTAGATACCAACTCCAAACCCTGAGTGAGTGCTCCGTAAGGCTCAATGGGTAGGTGTAAACCACTTGTCCTTAACCATATGTCTGACGCCATATAACCGTAAATAAAATGTGTTGAGTGCGTCGTTAAATAAAACACTTCTTTCTTTCTTTTTAAAAGGCAATATAGAGGAAATTTTAACCAAATGTTAACCACACTAACTGAACATTAACCGTGCTTATCCATGTTTATCAGATAACAGCATATTCTAGAATTGTATCTTTAGACACGGTCCAAAGCACAAGTGGAAAGTTGGTAATAAATATAGAGAATAAAACCCAGTGGTCGTTGGATACCATTTATCTTACTACAAGTTGTCTAACAAGAAAAGCCGAAAATACTACACGAGTGGCCGTTAGATACCATTTATCTTACAACGAGTTGTTTACTATTTCTTACATTTGTGTGAGAGATGATCCGTTGTAAATCAATATTGTCTCCATTGAACAAACCGGCCTCGGTGGCATCGTGGTAGGCCATCAGTCTACAGGCTGGTAGGTACTGGGTTCGGATCCCAGTCGAGGCATGGGATTTTTAACCCAGATACCGACTCCAAACCCTGAGTGAGTGTTCCGCAAGGCTCAATGGGTAGGTGTAAACCACTTGTACCGACCAGTGATCCATAACTGGTTCAACAAAGGCCATGGTTTGTGCTATCCTGCCTGTGGGAAGCGCAAATAAAATATCCCTTGCTGCTAATCGGAAAGAGTAGCCCATGAAGTGGCGACAGCGGGTTTCCTCTCAAAATCTGTGTGGTCCTTAACCATATGTCTGACGCCATATAACCGTAAATAAAATGTGTTGAGTGTGTCATTAAATAAAACATTTCTTTTTTCTTTTCTTTTTTTCAAAAGTTTGACACGATATCACGATTTTTTCTCTCTTTTTTTGTGTTTGCATTAAGTGATGACAAGGTAGCTTTAATATACAAGTTTAAATCTCCTTACAGTTTGTCATTTGCTACATCGATGGCGCCAATGGACTCACCCGAATTTTACAAACTTCTAGCCCAGTACAAGTTTGCCATTGCCATAGAGAATGCTGTTTGTGACGATTACATAACAGAGAAATTCTGGAGGTCCATTCAGCTCGGAAACATTCCAATCGTGTTCGGATCACCAAAAATAAAAGTAAGTAAAACCAGTGTTATTGATGCTGTAATTAAAAAAAAAAAAGTTTTTGAAAAAAAAAAAAAAAGGTCAAAATACAGAGAGAGAGAGAGAGAGAGAGAGAGAGAGAGAGAGAGAGAGAGAGAGAGAGAGAGAGAGAGAGAGAGAGAGAGAGAGAGAGAGAGAGAGAAATTGTGAAGGTCAAACTACAGCAGAGAAGTAGATAGAGACAGAGAGACCAAGACATACAAAGTGCCCAGAGTGCCCATCTCGATCCCCCGACACACAAACCCTTCTCCCAAAAAACGAACAAGGGAGAAAGAACCCCCGTCCCCCCGACACGCAACCCCATCTCCTAAAAACAAAGAAGGAGATCCCCCAACCCCCCTGACACACAACCCCTTCTCCCAAAAACAAAGAAGGGCGGGAGAGCCCCAACCCCCCGACTCACAACCAAAAACAATAGAAGGGAGAGAGACAGTTCCCGACTCCACCTCCCCTCCCTCCCCGACAAACACCACCTCCCAAAAACAAAGACGGGAGAGACATCCCCCGACCCCCGACATACAACAATAAAGAAACATCAATTTTCAAACTCTTTCAGGATTTTCTGCCAGCTAACAAATCTGCTATCGTCGTCAACGACTTCAAGTCCCTGAAGGACCTGGCCAGCCGCATCAGGCATCTGGACGGCAACGACGCCGAGTACGAGCAGTACCTCCAGTACAAGGCAGACGGCATCACCAACAAAGTGCTCCTCAAGGAGCTGGAGGGGCGCGAGTGGGGTCAGGGCAAACAGTACGGCATGTTCGACGCTATTCAGTGTCGTCTGTGCGAAAAACTCCACAAGCTGCACAGGCTGGCCGAGCAAGGGAAACCGCTGCCAGTTTGGAGGACGAAATTCGACCATTTCAGTTGTCCCAAAGTGAAGGATTTCGATTCGGAGGGACAGTACGTGCTGGAGAGCAAGTTCTACAGCGGAGACTGGGATTTCGCCGACTACTACGCCAAGGGCATCGTGCATTTTCTAGAGAAGGGAGTGAACGCGACGCGGCAAGACCTGCACAACTACGCCCGAGAGTTAGAGACAAACAGACAGCCAAAAGACGAATTGTAAACCAAAGAGTAGAATAGTTTATTTTGGTTTTTATATATGAGACGTCTGTCGTTAGTTCCACCTTACATCCATAATAGAAATAATTACATTTTTTTTTATTTGAACAAACATCACTAAGACATGATAAGGTGATGTTATTATTAAAAAACCAAAAAAAATAAAAACACTGGCGTAGGAAGCGGAGGGTGGTTGGTGGGGGTGAGGGGCTTGTGTCCCCCACTGTAGTAAATTCAATAGCTACGAAAAGATACGCTCCCTGTGGGAAGGACTATAGACAAGGTGATGTTTAAAGAAAAAGAAATTGAACACCACTTAGGCATAATCAAATGACCTACTTTTCAGATTTGGAGAGTATCCAGTTACGATAAGGTGATCTATTTTTGATTCGAATGAGCGAAACCCAGTCATAATTATTTGGTTTGGTAAGGTGATCTATTTTTAGATTTGTACAAGATACCCAATCAAGATAAGGTGATCTATTTTTAGATTTGTACACGATGCCCATTCAAGATAAGGTGATCTATTTTTAGATTTATACAAGATGCCCATTCAAGATAAGGCGATCTATTTTTAGATTTGTACAAGACACCCGATCAAGATAAGGCGATCTATTTTTAGATTTGTACTAATTTTTTTTAGATGATAATAACCTTACAGTCGTGAGGTTATCAATCTTTAGATTAGAAAACAAAATCAACATCTGTAATCATTGTTAATCCGACTGGGTTTTTAAAAATTATTATTTAAAAAATTATTATTAATAAACAAATTGTATTAACAAACAACATCTATAATCTAATCTTACTTTTATGATTGTTAATTCGATCGTATAGTCGTTGTAAGGTTTCTATTTTCAGATTTTAACAAACCACATCTATGATTGTTAGTTTGACGTCTTTGACGTTAATTAAAGCCATAATACAGTGCTATATGTTCAGAATTTGATGAACATGTGTTAAGCTATATTAAAATCATATAGCCAATATATTGTTTGATAGATATTTGGGCACTATTGAAACAAAGCTCATTAATACTGAAAAAAAACCCGCAGCACAAAACCACGATTATTTTGAAAGGGATGGCCCAAACATGTTTAAAACCTCAATTCATAGGCCTCTGTTTTTTGACTCTCAGACAACTTGGACCAAACTTACAAAGCCTGGTTTTACCTTACTCGTGTAAACACATATTTGTCCGCGTTTAAGAAAAACAGTCTTCGTAAATTCGGCCCCTTGTATTCCAATGTCTGTTATTGTTCCTGTTTCCAGTAAATACCCTGCCTCTTATTTCGAGTAGGCTTTAGGAATATTAAATTTTTTTTTTTTACCCTCTATGCTGCTGTCTGTTAATTTGTCACGTGTAACAGTCTGTTAATTTGTCACGTGTAACAGTCTGTTAATTTGTCACGTGTAACAGTCTGTTAATTTGTCACGTGTAACAGTCTGTTAATTTGTCACGTGTAACAGTCTGTTAATTTGTCACGTGTAACAATCCTTGGTGCTAAGTTACAAATATTATAATAGCACCATTGTAGTTTGGTATCTTAAGGCTGGGAGGTACTGGGTTCGCATCCCGGTACCGGCTCCTACCCAGAGCGAGTTTAACGACTCTGTGTAAGATCACTACACCGACTTCTCTCTAACAACTAACCCACTGTCCTGGACAGACAGTCCAGATAGCTGAGGTGTGCCTCAAGAACAGCGTGCTTGAACCTTAATTGGATATCAGTACGAACATAAATATAAATGCAATGATATCTTAGTTGTTAGGGGTCGTGTGTTTCATAGCTCAAACTCTGACAAATTCAAAGCGTTTTTATAAAGCTATCCCACACCCCAGCCTCTGTATCTAAACCTCCCCAACCCCCAACCCCCCAAAAAAAAACACAATCCCCCTCCCCCCCCCCAAAAAAAAAAGAGTAAATAAATAAAAAAATAAATAATAAAAAACACGTTTACCGTTACCCAAAACTTGACCACTATTTAAAACATCGGCCTTTACTTAAAAATTTACAGTACTTATTTAGAGGTGGGTGTATTTCGATGAGTAGTTTCGAACGTTACATTACATTTGTTTTTGTTGCATTGTTTATTGCAATAAACCATTTTAAAATTTATTTCTTATAGAATTCTTTGCTCACGGTAATTATTACATTGGATACAATCTGTACGAATAATGCGCCAGCGGCATTGTTGCCAAGAAGGCCACAGATCACAGTTATTGTCCCACTTGGTTGACCGACATCCGGAAATATATCCGCACAAGTAGTCCGCTATTTGACTATGATTATATTCTGGCAGACAGTTTGGCAATGGCAATTATTAGACTGAAGTTGATAGGGGACGGCATATAGTTTACAAACATGTGCAACTTATTAACATTGAAGACTTGTTTGTGGTAATTCATGAATATGCAAATGTTGTATTTTGAGTGTAAAATGGGTGTACTTCGGCCAGGTTTAGTGGGTGTGTTTCGTTAAATCAATATCCTGGGAGAAATAACGGGACAGCGGGGGTCGTCCTTTTCAGGATATATTGGCTCCAGGCAAATATGCATACAAATGTCCTTGGGCCTATTAATATTACTAAAAGTGCTATAATAGCCACCAATGCCATATAGAAACATATAGCGAAAATAGTTGTGGTCTGTGGCCAGAATAAACGTATATTGTTTATGCAAATGACTTGCCACCATTAATCGTGGGCAAACAGGCCACGGTGTACTCTTTTTTAAAGGCAGCCAGTGCACCATGACTGGCATATCAAAGGCCGTGGTATGTACTACCCTGTCTGTGGGATGGTGCATATAAAAGATACCTTGCTGCTAATTGAAAAGAGTAGTCCATGAAGTGGCGACAGCGGGTTTCCTCTCTCAATATCTGTGTGGTCCTTAACCATATGTCCGACGCCATATAACCGTAAATAAAATGTGTTGAGTGCGTGTGTCGTTAAATAAAACAGTTCCTTCCTTCCTTCTTTTTAAAGGCCCTGATTACGAAGAATGTCACAATCAAATCCAAGTAATTTAACAGGCACGGCGGAGCAGGGTGGCTAGGGGTGGGAGCTCTACCCCCAAACATTCTGAATCAAAACATTATTGGTAATAAATCTTAAGGCAGACATGAATTTTACTAGTAGAATGCATGAAATTGCCTTTTAAAATTTAACGGGTGAGCATACCCCCGAACCCACTAGAAATTTTGCTTTGCACCCTCGATCTCAATCAGTCCTCTCCCCAATGTCTACTTGCTTCCGCCCTGCCTGTTTAAGTATGCTTATTTTATGTATGTTCACAATGTTTGTTGACGTTCGCAATGTTTATTAATGTTTGCAATGTTTAGTTATGTTGGCTTGTTTGATGTCACTTTGGTTAAATTTAGTCATGCGTTAATTTCATTAAAATTTACATAGACACCACTGTCCTTTTGTCTTCTATTTCATCATGGTATGTCAGGTCAGGTCAGACCAGAGAGTTTAACGTGCACATTCAGAACAAGCTGTTGTAGCGCACGCCTGTCGTGGGCACAGGTGTCGGCCTCAGCCGGCTCCTCCGTCCAGGACAGGAAAGAGGTGGGATGAAAGGCAGATCGCCTGCACTGGCAGGTGCAAGGGAGCACCAGCAGTCCGACCGGGAGCGGTAGCATGCGGAGGGTGATATGGCGCTATGGAATTTTGAGTCCCGGAGGATCAAGCCAAAGAGAAATGGTGCGCATTTTTGAGAAGGAAATTAGGCGCAATTTTGAACGGACCGCCAAAAAATGGAGGGTGCTACGTATGGTTTTGGAAGATTAGTAAGCCTAGAGTAGCTCGTTAAGGGGACCTCGATGGCGTTGAAATATCTCCCTAGGTTGTCCATAGGGGCCCTTTTAAGGGACTGAACTGTTCAGTTCGTGGCATGACAACCCAGGGGAGACTCGTATCAATTGTACACATAGAGACAAGACCGGCAATTCCCGTTGGTGTCCTCCTTCCTTCCGTTCCTCTATCCTTCCTGCTGTCCTCCTCTTCCATCTCTCCCATCTGATGTCATTCTCCTCTTCCATCTCTCCTATCTGATGTTATCCATTTAGTACACCAGCAGAAGTAACTTTCATTGGGGATTGGGTATGGAGGCCGGTATGTCAAAATCAAGATCTTATGTAGACGGTTCACTCATTCATTCATTCATTCATCCATGCATCCATGCATCCATCAATTAATTAAATAATTCATTCATTCATCCATCAACCCTACAACCCACAAATCCACAAATCCTACTACCTGTCGTATTATCGTATGAGACGGCCTCTGAAAGACGGAATGGCTGAGTGGGCGACAGTGTGATATAGGTCGGCGAACTTAGAATTCTGCTGTCCGAAGTTTGCCGAAACTTAGCTGAATGTGGGTGCTGTCGGGTTTCTTTCTATAGTGTGTGTATTACTGATTAATTTTAGTGATTTTTTTTTTTTTTAATCAAGGAACTCGAAAATGATCGATGTAAATATATTTGACGTCAAACATAGTGATTATTGTGGTATAGTTTTGTTGTGGTATTAGAGCGGGAATCTTGGACTTCTCTTTGGTTGGCGTCGTGGTTAGGCCATCGGTCTACAGGCTGGTAGGTACTGGGTTCGGATCCCAGTCGAGGCATGGGATTTTTAATCCAGATACCAACTCCAAACCCTAAGTGAGTGCTCCGCAATGCTCAATGGGTAGGTGTAAACCACTTGCACCGACCAGTGATCCATAACTTGTTCAACAAAGGCCATGGTTTGTGCTATCCTGCCTGTGGGAAGCGCAAATAAAAGATCCCTTGCTGCTAATTGGAAAGAGTAGCCCATGTAGTGGCGACAGCGGGTTTCCTCTCCAAATCTGTGTGGTCCTTAACCATATGTCTGACGCCATATAACCGTAAATAAAATGTGTTGAGTGCGTCGTTAAATAAAACATTTCTTTCTTTCTCTTTGGTGGGCAGCGTTTGCAAGAAAATTACATAGCTTGGTCTCTGACTGTAATGAGTGCGCATAACTGTTCAAATGTCCGCCTAGCTCTCTTACAGTCAGAGTACCCGGGATAACCTCAACTATCTGGGCGGTTTGTGGAAGAAAGTGGGTTAGTGGTTAGTTGTTAGCGTAATAGAAGTCAGGTCAGATCAGGTCAGGTCATAGGGCTTAAAATGCACATTCTGAGCAAGCTGTTGTAGCGCACGCCTGTCATGAGCGCAGGTGTCGACTTTCGCCGGTTCCTTCGTCCAAAACAGGAAGAGAGAAGTCAGTGTAGTGGCCTTAATGTACACATACCATTGAGTTATTAAAACTCGCTCTAGGCGAGAGTCGGTACCGGGATGCGAACCTAGTAACTTCCAGCCTTTAGTCCGATGGCTTAACCACTACACCACCGAACCCCGTACTACGCCAGGGGCGGATTCTGCCTTAGGTAAGGGGGCGGGGTGGTTGGGTGGGGGGTAGGGTGGGAGGGGGATGATTCCGAAACAATATGTAAATGTTTATAATTTATAATTTGAAATTACAAATTTTACATGGACATCAATTTAGATCTACGTGGTGGGTTGTTTTTTTAGCGGGGGGGGGGGGGGGGTCCGTGCAACTTGGAAACCCTCCATAATCCGTTCCTGTACGCCATCGAGTCGGTGAAGATATTTATGCTTTTACCGACCTCGGTGGTCTCGTGGTTAAGCCATCGAACATAAAGCTGGCACGTACTAGATAGCCGAGGTGTGTGCCCAGGACAGCGGACTTGAACCTTAATTGGATATAAGCACGAAAATAACTTGAAATGAAAATGTACTTCTTTTTTTTCTCTCAAATCCCACCAACCATTGCAAGTCTTGAGGTCTGCGAATCTCACTTCAAAACAACGTAATTTGTATTCCTGTCACACACACCTGCTACAAAGACGATTGCATCAGCGATTAAATTAAAGGGATCTGTGTGCTTGGATAAGAAAAAAAAGGATCTCTACCACATTGTCCACTTTACTGTATACCTTTGTAGAGGTCATGTTCGCCAGATCTGTGGTATTTCCGCAAATTGAGCGAAGCGCACCATCTCGATTTATACGTCTGGCGAGCAGACGACATACAAATCCTTTTATCGTCTGACAAGAAACAGTAGGACCGCTGTAGCAACGGCATCTTCAATTGGGAAGGAGTGGAATGAACATCGCTCTAAAGCCAGAGAATTGATAAATTACTCGAGACTGCATGCGTCTTCCAGACTTCAGTCATAGGGACTAGGTCGTGTGGCGTCATGTGATCTGATTTTATCAGCATCGGTTCCTCTGGGGATTTTTTTAGACCATCTACTAGCATTAGCCCTGATTAGAGGCAACAATACTAGTACACATTTACCAGAGAGAGCTGAAATCACTGCGCAAAAGAAACCGGTGAAGTAAGTAATCAAACAAGCGACCAAGCTAGTAGGTGGGTAAATTGGTAAGCAGGGAAATAGGAAGGTAAATAAATTAAGAAAGTACGTATGTACCCAATTAAGAAAATCAGTTAAAGGGACCTTCCTGAGTTTGATACAATTTTTATGATGTTATCGACTAATAAGAGACATTTTGACGACTGTAAGTACATATCAAATATATTTTTCTGCATACAATATTAGTGGCTGTATATTAAACGTGTTTTTGATCGTTCTAGTATTTGCACTAGGTTACATTTCATTTTATTTCCTAAAAAAGATTCGTAGGTACGAAATTATTTGAAGACAAAATCCAGTTTGGGATTCTTACAAATATTAAGGAAACCAGAAACACATTGAATATACAGACACTGATATTGTAAACAAGATTAATCTACCACGGTCCGTAGATTACCAAAAGCCAATGAAATGCGTTCCACAGTCACCATTTGTTAACTGATATACTGTGTAGTTGTCAGACTGAATGGGTACTAGTATCCATGAAGGTGTGAAAATTGCTTATCTGCTGCATCTTGTCACTGTTGTTTAAAATAAAGACTTTTTTTATATATAATTTATGTACAGTGCCCACTTAACACGGGCACTTTAGCGACTTGGGGATCCAGTTTAAGTGGCCGCTGGGTGTATAGGACAGTTCACCGCTTATTATGAGTGCACGTAAATTAAAAATCCGCTACGGCAGGTTTGCCTGTATTACTTTATAATTTCGACATCTGTTTTGTATGTTGAATTTATTCATTATGACAGTCTACGTAAACTAGTTAATTACTCCCCGCAGTTTTCTTCACGTCGATATCTGCTGCTCCAAACGAATATTTTTTTTTCAATGTATTTTCTGGTGGAACATGTCCTAAACTCTGTAAAAAACACAACATAGTCTAGATCCCCACCCTTGTACGATTTCCAGCACATTCGCCTCACAACACGTTCCAACAGTCAGTAGCACGTTTAGGCCTACTATCAGTTGTCTGAGCTAGACCGTCTGTGAGCATGTCGCTTGAGTTTGTGGCGCCAGACTCTCTTCAAACCCTCAGACACTTCACACTTAATTATTATCTAGGAATAGGTGTTCATCACGTTCTTCACCATTCATCCGTGATTGTGTACTTTGCAAGTGATGACTATTTTTAAAAAGCGACACAGATTTCGCTTTACGGTGACTGGCACGGCGAAGTCAGGCTAGTCGGAGCGAAGTTTGGGCTCACTTCGCCCGGTCGCGTGAGCCCTGGTGTTGTTGTGCTGTTAGAGCGGGAATCTTTTACTTCTCTTTGGTGGGCAGCGATTGGAAGAAAATTACATAGCTTGGTCTCTGACTATAATGAGTGCATAGAACTGTTCAAATGTCCGCCTAGCTCTCTTACAGTCAGAGTACTCGGGCTAACCTCGACTATCTGGGCAGTTTGTTCAAGAAAGTGGGTTAGTGGTTAGTTATTAGCGTAAGAGAAGTCAGGTCAGGTCAGGTCAGGTCAGGTCATAGGGCTTAAAATGCACATTCTGATCCAGAGCAAGCTGTTGTAGCGCACGCCCGTCATGGGCACAGGTGTCAACTTGCGCCGGTTCCTTCGTCCAAAACAGGAAGAGAGAAGTCAGTGTAGTGACCTTACATGTACACCTACCCATTGAGTTGTTAAAACTTGCTCTGGGCGGGAGTCGGTACCGGGATGCGAACCTAGTAACTTCCAGCCTTTAGTCCGATGGCTTAACCACTATACCACCAAACCCGGTACTACGCCAGGGGCGGATTATGCTTTATGTAAGGGGAGGGGGGGGGGTCCGAAACAATTTGTAAGTGTTTATAATTTATAATTTGAAATTATAAATTTTACGTGGACATCAGTTTAGATCTACGTGGTGGGTTGTTTTTTTTAGCCGGGGGGGGGGGGGGGGGGGGGTGTCCGTGCAACGTGCAAACCCTCCATAATCCGTCCCTGAAAGCCATCGAGGTCAGTGAAGATATTTATGCTTTTACCGACCTCGGTGGTCTCGTGGTTAAGCCATCGAACATAAGGCTGACACGTACTAGATAGCCGAGGTGTGTGCCCAGGACAGCGTACTTGAACCTTAATTGGATATAAGCACGAAAATAACTTGAAATGAAAATGTACTTCTTTTTTTTCTCTCAAATCCCACCAACCATTGCAAGTCTTGAGGTCTGCGAATCTCACTTCAAAACAACGTAATTTGTATTCCTGTCACACACACCTGCTACAAAGACGATTGCATCAGTGATCAAATTAAAGGGATCTGTGTGCTTGGATAAGAAAAAAAAGGATCTCTACCACATTGTCCACTTTACTGTATACCTTTGTAGAGGTCATGTTCGCCAAATCTGTGGTATTTCCGCAAATTGAGCGAAGCGCACCATCTCGATTTATACGTCTGGCGAGCAGACGACATACAAATCCTTTTATCGTCTGACAAGAAAGAGTAGGACCGCTGTAGCAACGGCATCTTCAATTGGGAAGGAGTGGAATGAACATCGCTCTAAAGCCAGAGAATTGATAAATTACTCGAGACTGCATGCGTCTTCCAGACTTCAGTCATAGGGACTAGGTCGTGTGGCGTCGTGTGATCTGATTTTATCAGCATCGGTTCCTCTGGTACTAGCATTAGCCCTGATTAGAGGCAACAATACTAGTACACGTTTACCAGAGAGAGCTGAAATCACTGCGCAAAAGAAACCGGTGATATAAGTAATCAAACAAGCGACCAAGCTAGTAGGTGGGTAAATTGGTAAGCAAGGAAATAGGAAGGTAAATAAATTAAGAAAGTACGTATGTACCCAATTAAGAAAATCAGTTAAAGGGACCTTCCTGAGTTTGCTACAATTTGTATGATGTTATCGACTAATAAGAGACATTTTGACGACTGTAAGTATATTTTTCTGCATAAAATATTAGTGGCTGTATAGTAAACGTGTTTTGGATCGTTCTAGTATTTGCACTAGGTTACATTTCATTTTATTTCCTAAAAAAGATTCGTAGGTACGAAATTATTTGAAGACAAAATCCAGTTTTGGGCTTCTTACAAATATTAAGAAAACCAGAAACACATTGAATATACAGACACTGATATTGTAAACAAGAAAATATTTTTAATGTGTAAGTTTAATCGTAAAAATATTTTATTAGTCGGAAACATCTTACAATGCAGCAAACTCGGGAATGTCCCTTTAAAAGACTGTGTTGTCTAACAACACCACTAGACTTAAATCATCAGCTAATATATGTCAATCCAATAGCCGATGATTAATTAATCAATGTGCTCCAGTGGTGTCGTTAAACACAACAAACTTCTTTCTTTTAATAGATGTCAAATATTTGGTAATTTGTGTACGCAGCTTTTAAAGTACACCCGCAACCTTATTCCATTAACAAGAAAGGATCTTTTATATGCACTTTTCTCCAGACAGAACAAGCACTCGCTCAATGCGCGGTCGGTCTGGGATCGATCCTCGTCGGTGGGCCCATTGGGCTATTTCATCACGACTGGTATATCAAAGGCCGTGGTATGTGCTATCCTGTCTGTGGGATGGTGCATATAAAAGATCCCTCGCTGCTAATCGGAAAGAGTAGCCCATGAAGTGGCGACAGCGGGATTCCTATCTCAATATCTGTGTGGTACTTAGCCATATGTCTGACGCCATATAACCGTAATTAAAATGTGTTGAGTGCGTCGTTAAATAAAAACATTTCCTTCCAGACAGGATGGCACATACCACAGACTTTGATATACCATTCATGGGAGTATTGGTTGGAATGGGAAAACGCCCAATCAGATAAAGGGTTCACAGATGAGGTTTAATCCTTCCGAATCAAGCACCACAAGCGAGCACTAGATACGGACCCGACTTTAATCTTGCCACTCGTACTAAGTACGTAAATAAGGAAGATATATTTAATAACCATTTGACTTGAGCGGGTTTCTTCTCTCATTATCAATACCAAATGTCGCAAATACCGCACGTTAGACATGTAGTAGATAATTGAACAAGCCTTCTGAGAGTACTGCTAAAGGTAGCACTAAACCAAATAACGTCTGACTGGGTCAAAGTTCGAGATGCACCGAACTTTTGATAGAGAAGTTGACACAAGTCCTGTGATTGGTTATAAACGCGAGTGTGTTGGTTGTAAAAAAAAAAGTTTCATCTGGGCTAAAGATGTATGCAATTTTATTTCATCTAGTACCACTGTGTCGAGTAGCCTTGTGCTTGCAACATGTATGGGGTACCTGTAAGAAAAAAATTGTGCGAAAATAGTGGTGTTGTAAAAACATCTGGGCCCATATTTTCGAAGCCATCTTAGCGCTACGAAATCGCAAAACTGTCGTAGGTGGTGACGTCACTACAACACACGCCATAGTGACATCATAGCTTACGATGATTTTACTATTTCGTAGGCTAAGATAGCTTCGAAAATATGGGCCCTGGTTATACCGAAAATGAGCCATGAAAGGTACCATTTTCTTCAGTTAATACTTTTAGGTAGGTGTTGTAGAACTGATATTTATGGGTCATAGTTTGGTTGATATATTGCTTATAGTGTTTTTAAACACAAACGTTAACATGGTCACCTATTGAATTTTATTTGGTATAATCATACCTACAGCAATATATATCCCCTACCGGACCCAACAAATTTACTAAGTTCAAGGGCCATAACTCTTTACTTTCAGTCAGTCTACTTGTTTCCGCTGTTAGTGTTACTCTAACACATTGCTTGATTTTGAAAGGGGCACGATACACAATTTAAAGTAAAAAAACCTACACAATTGTTTGTTTGTTTTGTTTAACAACACCACTAGAGAATATTGAATTATTAATCATCAGGTATTAGATGTCAAACAATTGTTAATTTTGACATATAGTCCTAGAGAGAAAACCCGCTAAATTTTTCCATTAGTAGGAACGGATCGTTAATATGCACTATTCCACAGACACGATAACAAATACCACAGTCGTGGTGCACTGTCTGAAACGAGAAATATCCCAATGAGCCCACCGACGGGGATCGATCCGAGACCGATCGCGCATCAGGTGAGCGCTTTACCACTGGGCTAGGTCCCGCCCCTATACCATTAAAAAACTAACCAAATTCTTTATACTTACTAAAAACAACGATCAATTCACCCAACATATTTGTGGTCGTCTCTTTGCCAGTAAGAAATACACTTCATAATATATTCGATAGATGAATCGCTCCAATGTTTTCGAGATTTAATTTTTATGTTATTCTACCATACGACCGCTGTAGACTTAATCTCTGATATAACCGTAAATAATATGTGTTTAGTGCGTCGTTAAATAAAACCTTCCTTTCTTTCTGTATCTGTCGGTCTCTCTCTATCTCTCGATCTATTTACTGTTATATGGCATCAGACATATGGTTAAGGACCACATAGATATTGAGAGAGGAAACCCGCTGTCGCCACTTCATGGGCTACTCTTTTCGATTAGCAGCAAGGGATCTTTTATACACCACCACAAAAAGGTAGTACATACTACAGCCTTTGATATATCACTCGTGGTCCACTGGCTGGAACGAGAAATAACCCAATGTGTGCACCGACGGGGATCGATCCCGGACAGACCGTGTATCGAGCGAGCGCTTTAAAACTGGGCTACCCCCGCCCGACAGATATAGAAACAAAGATACAAAGACAGAGAGAAGCTTTTCAATGGTATAGCATTATTTGGCAGCTAATTTTGTTATCATGCAGCTCTTTGAAAGTAAGTATTAAAGACATAGGACAAATCAAATTATTTTTGTTCAGGTAATACTTTGTTAGACCATTAAATAGGTCAGTGGTCTGTGACAATGTGCCTTTAACAGTAGTACATGCCAAAGAAAGAAAGACAAACAAACGTGACTTTTGTTTTCAATTTAAATAGATATAATTTATTCAGCTGTGACAATATTAATGATATTCCTCATCTGCAGTAATGAAGAGCAACAAAGAGTGGAAACAATGACTTAAACGGCATGAGGCCGGCTCACTTCTCAAACACATCTGTATGAAAACACAAGCAAGAAAGAAAAATCAGCGATGAAGGCAGATGACATGGTGAATAAATTATGATAATTACATCGTACATCAGTGAATAGTTACATCGCACATAACATCATTATCATATTCCTTGCAATACAGTTTAAATAAATCATTTTCATTCATCAGTGTAATTTTAAACATTTCAATATCCTGTGGTACACAAACATTACTTCTTCTTTTTTCAGGTAGGAATAAAAGGTTTTGAAAAGGATAAAAAAGACAAGAAAATATAATTGTATAAATTTTGGAAATATTACTTTAACAACTATTTAACGGAAAAAAAAACCCAACACCTTTTGACATATATTTTGTCGAGACAAAGTTTTAATCGCAATTATATTTAAAAAAAAAGCATCTCCAAAATATTTTATTACATACATATACGCCCTAGATACATAATATTTATTAAACAATGTAATCAGAGTTCCATATCATTTGATATGATATACGTTGATTCCTATAACCAAAAGTACTGCTGCTTAAAATTAGACATCCTTGCTTAGAATATCCATTTCTGTACATCCATCGTTCTTAGTTGTTCCAACATTGTGGTGTGGCCGTTTGGAAGTCGGCAGGATTGGTATGAGAACAGTCAAGTAAACTGAGTCGCCAGGATGACAATTCAGAACACCTTATCCTGAAAGATCATCAACGTAGGCATATCCTCACCTCTAGATTTGAACATGTTGAGTGTATTGTGTCGAATCAACTTGCCGATGATTATACACTCAGAAACCGATGTCAAATGACTATATGTAAACATAAATGGCTATTTCAAGCAAAATCACTTTTTTTAAAAGACAGAAATATGTTGTGAGATGGCCAAGTACCTTTAAAAAAAGTAAATAATTAAAAATACAGCTGTTTGAAAACAGGTCACGGCTACCAAACATAATTATTAAAAGTAAAAACAATAATGTAATTTCTCTCTGTCTCTCTCTCTCTCTCTCTCTCTCTCTCTCTCTCTCTCTCTCTCTCTCTCTCTCTCTCTCTCTCTCTCTCTCTCTCTCTCTCTCTCTCTCTGTTGTGCCCAAATTAGTCAGATCTAAAGCTGAACAGTTTAGATCTAATTCGAATTTACAATGTGCGTTCATATTAATGAAATAACTTCATTCAATGCCAATATCTGTCACACGTTCAATAAATATATAGATAGAGTATAATATCGCTATCACTATCACAGTAGATACTCAAAAATAATGAAAAGACAAACCAAGGAAACTGTAGATTGAATGAGTGAAATAAGAAAAACAGTGAGAGAGAGAGAGAGAGAGAGAGAGAGAGAGAGAGAGAGAGAGAGAGAGAGAGAGAGAGAGAGAGAGAGAGAGAGAGAGAGTGAAAGAGAGAGAGAGAGAGAGTAAGCATTTGTGCCAAAATTCAGCAATGAACCGTTTATACGCACTTTAATCCACCAGACGTGGTGAACGCATTGGGACGGGGAAAAACACCGAGTTTACCGAGGACGATTGATCCTACGTCCCATCGCATCCCAGACTTTATCAATGCACAAAGTTTGCTTTGTTTAACGACATCACTAGAACACGATGAATAATTAATCATCGGCTATCGGATGTATGTCAAACATTTGTAATTCTAACACGTAGTCATCAAAAGAAACCCACTACATTTTTTCCTAATACAAAAAGGGATCTTTTATATGTCCTTTCCCACAGTCAGGTAAGCACATACCACGGCCTTTGACCAGTTGTGTGCACTGCTTGGAACGAGAAAAAGCCCATTTAGTTGAATGAATCCCCTGAAGTGGTTCGATCCTGCGACGGAAGCACCTCAAGCGAGCACTCAACCGACTAAGCTAAATCCCGCTCTAGCACTGCAAAAAGTGCTCCTTACATTAGTTTCACTGCAGTCTATTATTTTTAATTTTTTTATAGCCGTTATTGTATTTCGTTCTAGCCAAATGATAACTTTTGACCTTGGAAACAGAAGAGAGAAGAAAAGGAAACAGAAAAAGATTTAACAAGGAATATAACAAACAAACTACAAAGAATACAACAAATAAAATGCATAACACAGAATTAAAAAAATGTTTGGCATCTTCATCAGCTAGCAACTTAATGTTCTTCTAACATAATAACATGGTGAAAGTCTTTCAGACCTAAGTGCAGATTTATGTGGAAGAACGAAATTTATTTCTCACCAAAGCTACGTTTTCTATTTTTCGGTTAAATGGAGCATACACTGATGAACAAAAAAACTATATAATTCTATTTGCGTAATATAAGGAGCCAACAAATTAATCCCTTCAAGGCGTGAAAAGAAATCTGCTAAACAAATTAAAATATTTTACTAACGAATATTCAGATATGAAAAAAAATATACATGGTGACACGTGTCCTGAGCCCCATTTTACAAAGTTCGATAATAATACTTAGTGATTTAAAGTGATTTTAACGCAAAGAACACTTCGTAAACCAGGGCTCAGATGATCTGTCATCGGAAAAAGTATTTCTGTTTTTTGTTTAGCTATATGCCAACACTATTATCACCGTGGTGTTTTGATTGGCCAAATGAAAGATCATCCGGTCATTTGGTAACACTGGCTTTCGTTAGTACTGACGACGATTAGTCGGCGTTACCAGTAAGATCCAATTTTGTTAGATTGAAAATATTCTTCACGCGAAGAAAACTAAAACTAAAAATAATAATAAAAAAAAATCACATTGTACCTTTAAAATTTACCTTTCCTATTTGTTATACTCTTAATGAGTCTATGAAAAAAAAAAAAAAAAAAAAAAAAAAAAAAAAAAAATTTAAGCCCGTTGAAAATACTTGGGCATATGGGGGAAGAGAGTTATACAATAAACATGACGAATGGTAACTGACAATGGAAGGCAGAGACCTAATTAGGGTGTCTGGAAGCATGTCTCATTTGAAGATGGATAATCTCATACATATTTTATTTACATGGTGAAACATTCAGAATAAGATTTCCAGTCATTTTTAAAGAGGAATAAATTAATCCTATCAAGAAGTATGAATCCAAATTAACGAAGAGAAATTCTCAATGGCGTCTATTCCTCTGTCTAAGTGCATTTTTTTTTTTAAACTTCGACTTTCTTCTAGTAGAAACTTTCCATCTTAGAATAACTGTTGACTGACAATGCTGTAGTTGCAGTAAACACTCATCCTCGCAACAGGTAATTATAACATTTTTTTTTTTTACGCCACATGCTGACGTCACGACGAATCAATCACGATGCCGTCACGTCAGGTAACAATGGGGTCGGGTTTTAATAACGGTTTTATAACGAGAATCGTCAGCGAAGACACAACGGCGAAAAATAGAAAAATCCAGAAAAGTAGTCTGTCGACAACGTGAGCTACGAACTGCCACTCCTGAACGAGATCCTGGTGGCTCTCCTCATTGTCCTGGCGGGACACCAGGCCCCGGATGTGTTTCGTTATTACCTCCCCTGTGTGGTCAATGCGTTCGTGGGAGATGGTGACTCCGCTGTGCGGAACGGAGCCGTTACAGTTACCTCCTTCCACGTTTTCCATGAAAGTCGACAAGTACAAGTTGTCGCACTTGCCATACGTGCGGTTCATAAACGTGGACGCACGGCCCATACACACTAGTCTGGCGAACACGTCGAATATGAGGGCCCGCAGCCACCTCGGCACCGGCTTCTGGTGGGGCCCTACGTGGTGCAGCTGCAACACAAACACCGTCAGGATGATGGAGAGTGACGTCATTGCCATGGTAACCGTCAGGTAGATGCCTGCAATAAAAATACACATTTGGATTTATTAACAAGCGAGGTCCATCGATTGTGTTGGTAAGTACCGAAACAGCTATCATTCACCGAAAAGGACAGACGGAAATAACAGTAAAGGTAAACAGAGCAATAATAATAATAATAAACATAAAGAACTACGATATTGCTATTTATTATTGCCAGTGATGGCCATTGAAACATAATTTTAGTATGACTTGGGGCAGGTGTCACCTGCTTCTCAAGGTGGGGGAGGGGGGATACATACTGTATACAGTGGCGGATCTAAGCCCCCACCCCTAAATTTTGCGACATATATATTTTTATTTGATTTTTTTTTTCATTTTTTACGTAGGAGAATCCGAGAAATCACTTCGAGAACGTTTGTGGCCTTTGGCCACATGCCACTGCCCCCCCCTCCCCCCTTCTGCTAAATGGATTATCTGGATCCACCACTGGCATATTTTGTCAACGGTACATATGAACAATATGACTAATAAAGGTTTACTTACATAAAATTAAATAGACAATTTTGAGACTTATGAAACGTGCACGCACTCATGTCAAAAATTAATATTGAAAAAAAAAAAAAAGAAATGTTTTATTTAACGACGCACTCAACACATTTTATTTACGGTTATATGGCGTCAGACATATGGTTAAGGACCACACAGATTTTGAGAGGAAACCCGCTGTCGCCACTACATGGGCTACTCTTCCAATTAGCAGCAAGGGATCTTTTATTTGCGCTTCCCACAGGCAGGATAGCACAAACCATGGCCTTTGTTGAACCAGTTATGGATCACTGGTCGGTGCAAGTGGTTTACACCTACCCATTGAGCCTTGCGGAGCACTCACTCAGGGTTTGGAGTCGGTCTCTGGATTAAAAATCCCATGCCTCGACTGGGATCCGAACCCAGTACCTACCAGCCTGTAGACCGATGGCCTGCCACGACGCCACCGAGGCCGGTAAAATTAATATTGACAACGAACACTTTCTTTTAAGTAGTAATAAATTATGATTTGAATAGATGTGAATATTTTCAGAAATGAATCGGTTTATTATCACGGGATTAATACAAAAATAAAGTACCATATTATTTGATATGAGTCCATAACAAGCGAGAGAGAGAGAGAGAGAGAGAGAGAGAGAGAGAGAGAGAGGAGAGAGAGAGAGAGAGAGAGAGAGGAGAGAGCGAGAGAGAGAGAGAGAGAGAGAGGAGGTAGGTGGTAGGTGGGCGATACACTCCAAGGAAGCGGTAGAGAAGTGCTCAGTTCTAGAATACTAAAAGGCATTTGTGTCTCCTACGGCAAATGCGTGAATATATTTTGATGCAATAAAACATGTTTGTTACTACTATCATAAAGGCCCTCGTCGTGAAAAACATTGACGGGAGTAATTTAATTGCTTTAAATTATATGGAGCCATTTGGGATATTAACATATTAATCAGTGCTATTTAATCATTTTAATCTATTGAATCTATACAGATGTCATCTGCCATTGAAATCTATGTTAAATTGCCCAACTTCAAATGGAAATTGCCAACATACACCATTGCGAACATACATTATCTAAGCATTTATTTTCACTCCAAAATTGAGAAATTTGTTTTGTTTTTTGCTATACAACCACATCTGGCTGTAGTACCGGGCTGAACAGATTCACGCCGGCTGTCTCTTCCGCAATACACCCATGTCCCAGAAGGTCAATGGACAATATCACAAAATAACATAGGCAAAATTCAGCCAGAAGGCTTACCAATAAATACACAAATTGTTTTATTTCCTCCTCCAATTCCTAAAAGTAAATATGTAAACCACAACATATGTCACAATTAGGACCTATAGTGGACCATTATGAATGAACTCTCACGCGGAAGTGAACTGTGAAACCTTACCTTTGTTTGACACCTAATAGCCTATCTTTAGTTTTGTAACATGTTGTTAAACATTCATCGATTCATTGATTCATTGATTAGCTATTATTGTAACTGAAATACAGAGGCTTTTTTAAGGGGAGCTGCCAGGGGCCCCGTCCTCTCTTAAATATATTCAAGTGTCTTGGTATTTCCCCCATGGGATTGCCCTTTTCACGAATTGATGAATGAACTCTCACCCGGAAGTGAACTGTATAGTGAGACCTATTGAAAAAAAGGGGAAACAATTCTTATGCTAAGGGGAGTAACTTACTTACCGATCAACGGTACAAACTCTGAGGTGGCCGGCATGTTTTCCGCTATCAACAGCATGAACACAGAAAACGCTAAAAGCACTGTAATCCCAAGAGTAATTTTCTCCCCGGAATCGGGCGGCAACCAGAACCCGAGGAGACTGAGAATGGTGAGCCACAGACATGGGAATATGATGTTGAACAGATAGTACAGCGTCTTCCGCCGGATGATGATCGTAAACCGGACGTCCGGGTAGGGCTCCTTGCAGCACGCGTAGTAGACTTCCGTTCTCTTGACGAGGACGTCGAGTAGCTCCCACTCGCCGCTGAAGACGTAGTTCTGGAGGTCGACCTGGTGCGACCTGTTGGTGACGTCCACCTGGAAGCCGTCGTACGTCCACGAGCCGAACTTGAGTTCGCAGATCTGGTCGTCGAAGGGGAAGTACGTGATGTCGATCTTACACGAGCTCCTGAACTTGGCGGGCGGCGGCCAGAAGACGTTGCCGTTGTTGTTGACCATGGCCTTGCTGTTCATGTACCCCTTGGTGAAGTCATCGGCGCTGAAATAGGCAAAGAACAAGAAACACAATCAAGCGATGACGTCAGTAAGCAAAACATTACAGGCGGTGACGTCAATAAGAAACACAATAAAAGCGATGGCGTCAACAATCCAAAATAATCAGGATATGACGTCAACAACCAAAACAATCAGGCGATAACGTCAACAACCAACACAATCGGGCAATGACGTCAACAACCGAAAACAACCAGGTAATCGGACAATGACAGTAACAACCAAAACAATCAGGAGATGACGTCAACAACCGAAAACAATCAGGTAATTAGGCAATGTTGTCAACAATCAAAACAATCAAGCGATGACATCAACAACACAAAACAATCAGGCGGTGACGTCAACAACCCAACACAATCAGGCGATGACGTCAACAAGCAACTCCATCTGGCGATGACGTAAACAATAAAAACAACCAAGATATGACGGTAACAACCTAAACAATCAACCGATAACGTTGATTTTGGTGACAACATACATATCATATAAGGAAACTTATAATTGTAAATAAAATGTGTTGAGTGCGTCGTTAAATAAAACATTTCCTTCCATTTCCTTACCTGTTTTGGTGTAGGAGGCCGTTCACAAATGAAGAATTACGAATCTCCCAGGGTAGTGGCGGTCCTCCTAAGGACAAGCACTTGATAGTGAATCATGGAAGCCATCACAACTTTGCCTAACGTCCTTACAACTCTGCCTTGTGCAGATATATATACGACTTTGATATGGGGATACGGTTTTATCGTTCAACGTTATACAAAACACGCGAAGGAAAACGCAAATAACCACAAATATTGCTAGTTTGATATATTGTGCTGGGTTATATATACATTGTTTATCCCAGAATAGAGGAAATTCGTGTTATATGATGTAAACCAGTGGTACGCACACGAGATAATTACAGTTTGAAAACAAATAGTTTTCCTCAAACTAAAATTTCGCGAACACTTGTCTGCGAATGGTGAGAATGTCATACCTCAGACTGTAAATTCTCGCTGACCAAAAACATCTTTCAAGACTTCTACTCTGACATGAGAATCTTTAAGTGTAATAGCTCCGACAAACATAACTCTGACATCAGATTGATATTAATGTCAATAGCAAATCGGAACGACAAAACCATGGACGTATTAAGAATTGTATCTCTGCCCAATGCAGCCCAAAGGATGTTGTGACATGGTCGACATTAAACAATTTATGGGGCTTGGTCTGTTAACGAATGCCCCATGACAATACGTCATTCTTTATCATTCATTCATTCATTCATTTAACTTATGTTTGTGCTTATATCCAATTAATGTTCAAGCACGCTTTCCTAGGCACACACCTCAGCTATCTGTCTAGGACAGTGGGTTAGTTGTTAGTGAGAGAGAAGAGCGTGTGGTGGTCTTACACTGAGTCGTTAAAACTCGCAGTGGCTGGGAGCCGGTACCGGGCTGCGAACCCTGTACCTACCAGCCTTATGTCCGATGGCTTAACCATGACACCACCACCGAGGCTAGTAATTCCTTATCCGTTCTTAGGATGTCCGCCACTCTCAAGATCAGTCTGGTTTGAAATTAAAATCGATAAATTTCCTTCTATCTGCTTCAACAATGCATTAGCTTGCCAATGAAAAAAAAGAAGAAGTTTTATTTAACGACGCATCAACACATTGTATTTACGGTTATATGGCGTCAGACATATGGTTAAGGATCACACAGATATTCAATAAAAAAAAGGTTTTATTTAATGACGCACTCAACACATTGTATTTACGGTTATACGGCGTCAGACATATGGTTAAGGACCACACAGTTATCCAAAGAAATTGTTTTTAAATTTATTTAACGACGCACTCAACACATTGCATTTACGGTTATATGGCGTCAGACATATGATTAAGGACCACACAGATATCGAGAGAGGAAACCCGCTGTCACCACTTCATGGGCTACTCTTTTCAATTAGCAGCAAGGGATCTTTTATATGCACCATCCCACAGACAGGGTAGTACATACCACGGCCTTTGATGTACCAGTCGTGGTGCACTTGATGGAACGAGAAATAGCCCGATGGGCCCACCGACGGGGATCGATCCCACACCGACCGCGCATCGAGCGAGCACTGTACCACTGGGATATGTCTCGCCCACAAAAGCTGTGTTTGAATTAAATCGAAAACATCGTAAATTGGATAAACTGACGCTATCCATAAGGCTAGTCTCAAATAGTAAATGCAAACTTAAAATACCCAAATGACCCAATGATATTGTGGAATGATCCAGCGAGGCTACACTTGGAAATAAAAAAAATACATTCCATTTATTCTGTGGTAAATCCTTCACTACTGGGCCCGTGCTTATAAAACTTAAAGTCTAGACTTTAATAAAGTCCAAACTTTAACGTAATGCTATTTGAATGGCGTTGCCATGACGTTAAAGTCTGGACTTTATTAAAGTCTAGACTTGAAGGTTTGTAAGCACGGGGCCAGATAAGCTGTTAAGGAATGAAATATCTTTGATTCTAATATAGTCACCATCATTACGCCCACTGCAATTTAACTGTTATTCAGTGGAAGCGATTACCTTAAATCCATAACGCATTTCTTAAAGGGAAGTCAAATAGACTATGCTAATTTAAAAGTATCGACCATTAAACAAATGAACCGTTATGAGAAGCATTTTTGTTTTCTATGTATAGAAATGTAAATAAATTACACAAATAAACGACCGATCCGCTTTAATACTACACACTTTAACTAATTTTCAAACAACGTCCGGAATCCAGACATTAAATGCTCGACTGGTTTTCAGATCAATTATTACCCGTTATGTTTAGACAGGACCGTATGTTACGGAAGGAAATGTTTTATTTAACGACGCACTTAGCACATTTAATTTACTGTTATATGACGTCAGACATATGGTTAAGGAGCACGCAGATATATACAGAGAGGAAACCCATTGTCGCCACTTCATGGGCTACTCTTTTCGATTAGCAGCAAGGGATGTTTTATATGCTACCGACTGGGATCGATTCTAAACCGACCGGGTATCAAGCGAGCGCTTTACCACTGGGCTACCTCCCGCCCCGTATGTTGCGGAGTAGGGCGAATCCAGTTTCTCCAAAAGAAATTGTAGTGGTTGGATTTTCTCAAAATAAATTAAAGGTATGACAAAATTTCAGAATACAACCGCTCGTTTCATATCGACCCCTAAAAATAATACCACTAATATTTATAACAAAAGGCGCGTTAAAGGCACATACCCTAGTTTTTAAACACTAAGGCATATTTTTCACCTAGACCCTAGTTTAACCCGTAAAAAATGGACAGTAAGTTTGGTTAATTTGCAAACCTGTAACAAATCTGGATAAAACAGAGTGAAAGAAGAGTCTGTGACGTTGAAATACCCTTAATAATAAACGAAAACGCGACTCCATAACCATTACTTTTCAGATGCACGTGCGTTTTTAAAACTATGAAAAATACAGTTTGTGGTATTAGAAACACCAGGATGACCAGAAACACTTCGAAATGGATAGTCTAAACAACAAACAGTTACACTATAAGTAATGTTTGATTTCAGTGATCATAAACAGCTTTAAAAGTGAAAAATATGTCGTAGTGTTTAAAAAGTAGGGTCTGTCTCTTTAATACTTAAAAAGAAAAGAGAAAAAAAAAAAAAAAAAAAAAAAGACGATTGCATTAACAGCTACCCAGATTTCATTTGCACTTATTATAAATTTTTCTCTCTCTCTCTCAAAATCCATGACTAATGCAAACACGCTATTTTATTATTCATCTCTTAGTCTATAATTTCGTTATCTCGAGAAACCAGCAGGAGCTGTTGGAATCGTCTTTCTTTGTTTCAGTAACCAGATCCATTAGAACCACGCCAGGAATCATGGTACTGCAAGTTTATTATCCCACAAACTATTTGCGGAAACATGCCTAACACGATTGTCAAGCCGATACGAAACCCGATCACGTCTCTCAGCATGACAATGTGGTAGCCGCTCTAATTAACACTTTAATTAGATAGATACAGACGATGGGAAGAGATGAACATTTTCCTAATGATTTTTATGTAGGTCGCATCACGTAAATCGGGTCTTGAATCTGCATGGTACGGAGGTACGATTTTAAATATGGAAGTTGTCTCGAAGTAAAGAAAGTCATTAATGATACATATTGGATTGAAAGCTCATGTTTAACCAAATGATTTGAGATATACTATATTGTTTAAAAGAGTATGTAAAATACAGTATTAAAGGGACATTCATGAGTTTGCTGCATTGTAAGATGTTTCCGACTAATAAAATATTTCTACGATTAAACTTGCATATTAAATATAGTTTCTTGTTTAGAATATCAGTGTCTGTATATTCCATGTGTTTCTGATCGTCTTAATATTTGTAAGAAGCCCAATCTGGATTTTGTCTTCAAATAATTTCGTACGTACGAAAAAACAATAGTTTAGGAAATAAGATGAAATTTAACCTAGTACAAATATTAGAACGATCAAAAACACGTTTAATATACAGCCACTATTTTTTTATGCAGAAAAATATATTTGATATGTAATTACAATACTCTCTGTTAGTCGATAACATCTTAAAAATTGCTGCAAACCCAGGAATGTCCCTTTAATGAACAGTTGAAGAGCGGTTTAACAATTGCTACAGGAAATGTACTTCAGATAAAAATCCTTTTTCTGTTCTCAAGATCTGTACATTTGTTTACTTCGCTTATAATGCAATTAATGTTACTATATACAACAGGACTACAACAAACACATGTACACGTATTTAAAAATAAAATGTAATCTAAGAAAAACGTTTAAGTGATGTACAATTTAATGATTAAAACGTTATAGCTGGGTCGAATTCATAATTACACTAATAACCTGGGTCAGTGAGTTAATGACACCATCTAAATGTGCAAGGTGGTTTCATTCGTGACAACTGGAGTTAAATGAAGAAAAACAGAAAAACAAAGCAGACGATAATAACAGTGTTTGGATACGTGGTCAGGGGGCGCCACCGAGGAATAGACTTTCAAGGACATTCTTTTCGTGATAAACCATTACCGCTTATTATCTGCCCCGGGTTGGGCCCCTGGCGGACATGCTCGAACCCTCTGTGGTATATGAGTATGTTAAAATATTACGGAACGAAACTGCTTATTAAGGCCCAAAACACACTAAAGCTGGGTCTGGGTCTGGCGAGTGTGGCAAAGTGTCTGGTGTATTTTGACATCTGGGTCTGTAACTGTAACATGTTATCGATATATATATATATATATATATATATATATATATATATATATATATATATATATATATATATATATATATATATATATATTAACGCGTTCACGCGATAAATATACTTCTATAAACATCAACAATAAGTATAAAAAATCCACATTAATTAATATATACCTTTTCTGAGGTTTATTAGAAAAATGAGAGAGTGAGGTTCGAGTATTGTGTAACTGTCAGTCTGGCTCTGTGAAAACTCAGAACATGTTTTATGTCGTCTGCTGCCAAATGTGTAGTTCGCGCCAGGACAGACGCGGTGTGTGTTGTTACATTCAATTTAGTGCGCTTTATTTTTGATTGGTACCATACTCGCCAGACTCAGACCCACCATACCCAGATCCGGTGTGTTTTGGGCTTTAGACCATTTCTCGATTTAGAAGGCTACATTTTAGTATTAAACGAAGTGTGCATCACAGAACGGTTAAAAAACCTTTCTGTTTTGAGAGGTTTCACTGTATATTTCTGTTAATAATAGGTTAAATAATAATACATGATGCTGAATTGTAAACAATTTGTTTAATAAAATTCGATCAATACAGTATAATATAATATACATACTTCCATGTTAAGCACACACACACACACACACACACACACATATATACAGTCGAACCTGGTCTAACGGTCACCTGTACATAGCGGTCACCTGCCTATAACGGCCACTATAAATCCCCCAATGCATTTCCTTCTTTATTTGACCTGTACATAACGGTCACCTGTCCATAACGGCCATCGGTCACTATTTTCCACCCCAAATCACAGGTTGAACTTGCTATAACGGTCATAAGGTGATCGTCGTAAAGACGTTTTTTGGTTTATGTTTTGACCCTGATTGTCTTTACTTTTTCAATCATCTTAAAAATTATAAATTAAATGTGTTTATATGGCCATGTCATGTAAAAGCTTTGGGTTTATTTCCTGTCAAAGTAAAGTTCCATTGTAATTCTCTGATCGTAACTGAAAAACAAACGGACACTCAGTAACTTCCGATGATGATGACGATGATAACTAGTTTAACGTGCCCATATACCACTAGGGTTTCGAACACGTCCATCCCGAGTCCGACCTCCGATAAGATCGGTGGCCTGACTCGGGATGTTGGGGGGGGGGGGGGGGGGGGGAGATGAGTAGTATTGAAAATGGGCAGAATTTTTAAAATAGCAATTAGTAAAAAGGTTAATAGAATAATTTTAAAAAAATAAGAAAAGAATTACAAGCCAAAAAAAGAAAAGAATTGACTGCTCGGCCGAATATTTATATAATTTGGAGCATTTTAGAAGGACAGTCCAAAAATAAATAAGAGAAAGAAGAGAGGATCGGACTATTTAATAATATTTAAAAAAAAGTAATTTTGACATAAAATTTTGAACGAAGGTAATGTTTAAAGTCCAATCTATATGTCCACGTGAGTGACCTCGTTAAGGCCGTTAGGGTGTGGAGGTTGGCCTACGGCGAACTGATGAGCGGAGAACCGGCAAAGGCGGGGATGAAGTGCTTCCATCTCTGGTCGGCGAGGATGGTTATAACACTCCGGTAGTCGTTGCCGAAAAGGGTCTTGACGATCCTGTGGATGGTATGGCTATCCATCTCTCTAACTAGGACCGCTTGTTGGTAGACTCCTTCTCGGCGCTGAGTTAGTACCAACCCCGTCTTGCCGGCTGTAGACTTGATGGTGTGTAGCTCGTAAGCGCTTCCATCAGGCAGTTGTTTCAGCTCTGGTTCCACTAGTCCGCCCATCAGTAATGCCGGATCCGAGGTGTCCCACTGCACGAACTTCAGGAGGCCGGACCTGATTTTCCCGATCTGAACTTCCCAGACGGCTTCCGAGTCGGAGGGGGACGGTGCCTGTGAAGGCGGAGGCCTTGCCTTAACAGGCTGGTCGCTCGGCTGAGCGACGGCCATCCTCTTCGCAACGGCTCCTGCCCGGACCGCCGGCAGCGATCCAAAGCTTGCAATCAAGCCCCCCAGATTGGGGGGGGGGGGGGGGGGGGGGGGGGGACGGCAAGTCGAGAGCACAGGTGACAGCGTCCAGCTTCATCGAGAGTTAGCTTGGAAGTGTAACTTCCGAGACACGCAGTTACTGGTTAATGTTTCAGCCGAAAGAAAAAGGCAGAAGAAAGCAACAGGCAATGATGACATAAACAAGCTAGTGTGGGAATGGTTTAAAAATGCGACATCTTTTTTTCATGACAGTTGTGATATTCTTTAATATATGGGTTATAATTTTGAACATGTATATAAGGGTCACCTCTCTATAACGGCCACTTTTGTCAGGTCCCTTGGGTGGCCATTATATACAGGTTTGACTGTATATATATATATATATATATATATATATATATATATATATATATATATATACACACACATATACATATACAGGGTTCGAACTGAACGGTCGCCCGATCGCTCCTGGCGACTGAAAAAGACGATGGGCAACTGAAAACCCACAGTAAGGTTGCCCGCCTGGCGACCGATATTTTTTTTTTTCTCTTATAATCTTTAGCACTATTGTTTTTGTTTTTTGGAAATATTATTCGGGCAAGTGAAAATAGACCGGATGGCAACTCAAAAAAAAGGTTAAGCGCAACACTGCATATATATATACATACATATATATATACACACACACACACACACACACATACATACATATATATACACACACACATACATACATACACACACACACACACATACATACATACATACATATATATATATATATATATATATATATATATATATATATATATATATATATATATACATGCATACATAATACACACACACACACACACACACACACACACACACACACACACACACACACACACACACACACACCAATGTCAAATTAATCGGAACAAACTGGTCTGGTACACGTTAAAGACCGAGAGGTTTTTTTTTTTTTTTTTTAGAAAACATTATTGATAGAAGCACAGAGAAAGTTTGTTTCAACACGCGTGCAAAACATTATTGACATAAGCATGTGGAACGTTCCTGTCTGGCGAAGTCAGTGTGAGCAAACTGCAGTTTATCAGGCGGCCGATAAGACTAAGATGTAGTACATTTGCACTTAATTAGGATCATTCTCAAAACGATTGCTAATGCAGTCAGATATTAGCTGGTGCTCTCCGTTCTTGCCAAGAATATCCAATACCGCAGAGAGCAGGTTGCGGAGTTGTTATGAACTGTAGCGTGAAACAACCGATTCGACGCTCCGCCTGCCTGCGTGGCGCCAATTCAATTAGCCAGTCTAACCGAGAAGTCCGGGTACTGACTGCAGGTAGCATGGCTCTTCTCGTTATCCCAGTCACCTCTACCTGTCTGCGGTGAACGCAGAATATTCCAGGTCACGGGCAAAAGGGCAAAAAATAATAAATGTATATCATAAATACATGCAGAGAAAAGACCGCCATTGGCCTCGTTAGCATAACGGTTTTCCCACCAGGATTACTGTGGTAGGTGTTGAGATTCGTAAGTAGCGTTTCCATGTTGATGGGTGAAGAGGTACATTGAAAGATGTCCCCTACCCCTTCCCTTGGAGTCAAGCACAAACATTACGACATTTGCAGTAACATTAAATATCGGCAACGGAACAGATGGCTGTAGTTCTCTCTCAATAAATACCTGGGCCCCTTTCCACGAAGCGATCTTTGCCCTAAGATCAACTTAAGTGCATAGGGTAGCTATGTGCTTAAGGTAATCTTAGGGCTAAGGTCGCTTCGTGGAACGCGGCCCTGGACGGACATTCGGACAGTTATAACCGCTCTCTACAACTATCTGAATGTCCCTCTATAGTCCGTCCCATCCTCCTACAAAAATGTGTGGTGTTTTTGGTGTTTTTTGTTGTTGTTTCTTTCGTTTTGTTTTTTAATAAGTTTAGTTTGTTTTAACGTAAGAAGAAATGTAAAAGTGTTTTAGAAATATCAAATAACTACTTTTTTTTGTGTGTGCAATTTAGAAAACAGTCGGTTTAGAAATATATAACTTGTAAATTCCATAATATGACAAAAGGCGATCCCTGTGGGAAGGACTATAGATCTCTGGTACCACCATGTTTCTTAGCGGTGCTTACGGGTTAAACTTAGGGTACTTGTGATTCGATCTAAAAGATATTATTTTTAAAGGCATATTGTCACAGACCACTGACCAATTTAATGGTCTTACAAAGTATTACCTGAACAAAAATAATTTGATTTGTCCCTAAATGTACTTTATTCAACCATCTTCACAACCGCTATTCTCCATTTATTAATGACATTTTGTAAAAATAATTGAATTATGGCAATGGTTCATAATTCAAAAACTAAAATTGCTGAGAGGGATGACATGGATTTCACTCCATCATGGTTCAGTTAAGGTAATGCGATAGTTAGATTTGGTTTCCAACAATTAATGTAATTTTTTTTATTTATTATCCATTTTTAGAGAAAAAAGGTCCTTAAATCTGTGACAGTATGCCTTTCATTAGCCGCAGACGGTATATCGCTCAACAACAGGGTCACAGATCATATTCCATTGATTTACCCACCACAGTTGGAATCAAAAGAAGCAACTGAAGGTACGGTATAAGGTTGGTATCTCCATTTCTACAAGGACATTCAAATCAGTACTGGGCCCAACTTCACTAAACATCGTAAGCCTAGTTACGTCATAAGCCTAGTGACGTCATAAGCCTAGTTACGTCGTAAGCCTAGTTACGTCATAAGCTTAGTTTTGCACGTAAACGTAAATCTACGACTAAACCACAATTCTTATTATTGTTTCTTACTACCGTACAACAAATATAGTTAGAAGAACACATATTTCATTTCATTTCGTCCTTAAAGGAACAGACGCTAGTTTCAACCCGTGAAAATTAACACTAAGTTTAGTTAATCTACAAACCTGTAACGCATTTAGATAAAGTTACAACTGAGTGAAACATGAGTGTGACTTTGAAATGGTGAAATACCCTCTAAAAATAGACTAAAACTGGACTTCATAACTTTTACTTCTCAGACGCGAGTGCATTTTTTAAAAATATGAGAAATGTATTTTGTGATATTAGAAATACCAGGATGACCAAAACCACTTATAATATAATGAAATTGATCCACTAAACCATAAAATCTAAGTAAAGTATGATTTCAGTTAAAAAAAAAAACCAAACCCGACTATGATAGTAAAAATATGCCGTAGTGTTTAAAAGCTAGAGTATGTCCCTTTAAATGCTCCGTTTTCCGTAATGATGTAATTTTCTTCATGAAATAGATGCCGAACACTTGTAAATTGGTCCCTGGTCTAAACTGTATGATAAAACGGATGACTCTGGACAGCATCCCACAAGTCAAATTTGCCTTTATATTTTATATTGACTAATATTCCTTCTGAAACCAAGAAAGAAATGTTTTATTTAACGACGCACTCAACACATTTTATTTACGGTTATATGGCGTCAGACATATGACTAAGGACCACACAGATATTGAGAGAGGAAACCTGCTGTCGCCACTTCATGGGCTACTCTTTTCGATTAGTAGCAAGGGATCTTTTATATGCACCATCCCACAGACAGGGTAGTACATACCCACGACCTTTGATATACCCGTCGTGGTGCACTGGCTGGAACGAGAACTAGCCCAATTGACCCATCGACAGGGATCGATCCCAGATCGACTGCGCATCAAGTGAGCGCTTTACCACTGCCCCCACCCCCCCTCGGTGTTTATATATCGCAGATTCAAATCTATTTTAGGGCGTGGTCCTTATTTATTTCATTTCAACTTATTTTCATGTTTATGTCCAATTAAGGTTCAAGCACGCTGTCCTGGGCACACACCTCAGCTATCTGGGCTGTCTGTCCAGAACAGGTTGTTAGTTGGTTAGTGAGAGAGAAGAGGGTGTAGTGACCATACACCTACCCATTGAGTCGTTGAAACTCGTTCTCGGTGGAAGCCGGTACCGGATTGCGAACCCTGTACCTACCAAGCTTATGTCTGATGGCTTAACCACCACGCCACCGAGGCTGGTTGGTCCTTATTAACCCGATTTCAAACAACGCAATATTGTCCTGTTACAGAACTTGTTTCAGAAACGTTACGACATCCATCGACTCCTGAAGGTTTTCAAAAGGTTTGTGGTAGACTTTTAGAGGCTATTTTCTGATGGGATGCATCGCTAACCATTTTATATGACTCGACATCTTACGTTGACCTTAGTGATGAAAAGCGAATACATTTTTAAAAATCGATATTGGAAAGAAAAACAACCCCGGAATTCACCGCTGCAGATTGTATCCATCATGGGTGCCGTCGGTAGGGCAGGATATACTGACCTTTCGCGAACAGCTAATATCATCACTGTTTTGACAATGATACACAAATGCATGCAACCACAAATGTCAAAAACACATTGTTCACTGGCTTATATTGTATATATATGCTTGTAAACACCTCAATGTAACACCGTTTGGTGTTCTGAGTGAATACAGTTCTATTCTCTTCTGTTCTGCTCTGGCTTGCGCAGAAATACAGCTTCTTCATTCAGATTTCTCACTTCAGTCTGGCGTCCTACCGATAAAAAATATCTATCTCCGGAAGTCAGCAGAGGTGTGAAACGAATGTCATCTGGTTTTACAGAGCGATCTTAACTCTAAGTTCACCTTAAGTGCTTTGACATCCAATAGCCGATGAATAAAATCAATGTGCTCTAGTGATGTCGTTAAACAAAACTAACTTTAACTTTAACCTTAAGTGCATAGCGTAGTAATGCACTTAAGGTGATCTTAGCGCCAAGATAGCTTCGTAAAACGGGACCCTGAACGTCAAAACCATTAACAATTTCAAAATCGTATCTCTGTGCAAGGTAGTCCAAAGTGTATTTTATTATAATTTAGCAGAGACGTCACTGCTGCCCCGAATAACTGTGAAATGATTCATCTATAGGACTGACACTCCCCAGCTGTATTGATATTTACTATTACACTTGCCTGTTGTATAAAACTATATCCGGCAGCCATATTTTCTCGCAAGGAATTCGAAGTATTTCTAAACCATTGAAGTCTTTTGGATCCCAAATCAACCGTTCATCCTCCCATTCCTGAAAAAAGAAGAGAAAATACATTGCTAGTTGTAATCATGTTGAAAGTCATCACACCATTCATATCATAAACTATATGGTTTTTTTCAACAAGTTGTGTGGGTGTGTATTTTTATGGATTCGTCCAGTTCCAGCCTAGATATTAAAGTTTGTTTTGTGTAATGACACCACTAGAGCACATTGATTAATTAATCATCGGCTATTGGATGTCAAACATTTGGTAATTCTGACACCTAGTCATCAGAGGAAACCCGCTACATTTTCCTAATGTACCAAGGATCTTTTACATGCATTTCCCCACAAACAGGAAAGCACGTACCACGGCCTTTGACCAGTTATGGTTGGAACGAGAAAAAACCCCAATCAGTTGAATGCATCCACCGAGGTAGTTCGATCCTGCGACGCAAGCACCTCAAGCGACAACTCAATCGACTGAGCTAAATCCCGCCCCTTAAACTCTTCATCTTCGTCATCATCATCAACAGCAGTAGCAACATAACCTTGTTGTTACTGCAAATCTGGGAAGTTTGCTGACAATGAAATAGTACATACATTGGCTATCTCAATGCAATCAGATGTTACTGAACATACAGGCCCACTCCACGTTACGTGCCCGTGTGCAGTACTATTGGCAAACGCGTAGTGTCGTATTTACCGGGGCTACTTTCAGCCAGACCGAGCGGAAAAACATCCACTAGACTGGATTATACCCTTCAAGGTAAACCAAATGGCCAATTTGGGAACCAAATACTTCGCGAACGTTAGCAAAATGTTTGCTGGCTGAACTTGGGACTGGGTTACTGCTTAGTCCGTTGCGCCTGCGCAGACGGGACAGGTTTTTTTGTTTTAGGAGTAAGTTCAGCTAACGCTCGTCATGGAAGACTGATTTTTACGCCGAATGACCACTTCGGGAACCAGTCAATATATGTTTGCAAACGTTTAGCAAAAAACGGCTGGCTGATCGTTGCAATGTTACTTTATTTCCGCTGTGTCATGCGCATACTTCACATTGCAGACGACGTTAGACTGTCAAAGCGGTGATAAAAATAAATGTTTACGTTTTGTTAACACTAAGCCCCGTTGAATAAAACAGTGCACTTAATTGTTGACAATTATGCTTTATGTAGTTGTTATAATTTTCGCTACTAATATGAAGGCCTACTTTGATTTAACAACTTTTATTTTTTTCATCATTTAAAACTTTAAAAATTGATATTTTGTCAAGAATTATGATTTAAAAAAATAAATAAACAGCGTTGTCTGCCTGTTATGTTAATTTGTCACAACTTGTTTTATTTAAATTGTTAACTAGGCCTACGTATTGTATTCTGAAACGGAAATGAAAAGGAATTAGCAAAAACATGAAACGGAAAATAGCTTTTTTTAAAACAGAAAACCACTGGGTCTGTATTAGCTGTGGGGAATGGTTATATGATAATAGTGAATTAATTGGGCAAATATTACAACCGGTAGTTCAGTATTACAGTAGGTTGGTTTATGACCACCAAAGATCTTGAAGGACGATTGGAATCAGAAGTGAAATTTAAAAGTTGACATTTTTTAATCAGTAAATCGCAAATTCAAACAATAAACATGACTAGAAACAAAACAATAACAACTGTATGATCAACATAATGAAAACGATTGACACAAATAATGTTCCACTGGACCTTCCTGGAAATTGTCAAAATCGAGAATGATACCCCACACACGTGTA